>NW_023606088.1:0-60001 GCF_013339745.2 Dermacentor silvarum
AAGTTTATACGACCGATAAAACTACTATCTTTAATGCGTATAGCTGTCTACTAGTTTGCTATCGCAATTGATGCTTTGCCTTTCGGGCGAATTGCGACTTTTCCCATTGATAACGTATTGGATGCATAATTTTCATCAACCAGAGTATTTTTTTCTAGCGAGATGTAGTCCCGCTTCAATCGTACGACCATAATTGATGTCATTGCTCATTGGTTTGGAACCGCATTTCAGCATCGCCTACACGGCCGTGTGCATTGACCTTGGTCTAGGTGCGCCGATGGCTAATAGCTTCGTGGGCGCTGTGTTCTCGCCGCTGATAGGGTGCCTCGATGCCAGCGCCGCCGTTCAGGGTGGTGCCATCCTTTGACCGCACCCGCGCCGCCGCTTTCTCGCTGCGACGCCATCTTGAGTCACAGCGAGCGGTTGCGAGTGCTTGGTGCGGGTGCTTAGTTCGAGACACAGTGCGCGCGGATGCTTCGCTGACGCGTCTACTTGCTGGACAGTGTTCAGCCGCATGAATGACAAGCTTGTCAAGTGCATCGAGTCGACATGACGGGCTATTGTGTTCCCAAGTGCACCGGATCGACGCGTAAAGGGCTTCGTTGTTTACGCTTCCCCCGGGACCCAGAGCGAAGGAAAAGATGGGAAGCCCAAGTAAAGCGGCATCACTGGAAGGCAACGGATAGCTCCTACATTTGCGAGGTAAGTGTCAAGAAAGTTTCGACTATCGCATCGTGTTTTTCATTTAAATAAGAAAGTATTCTCTGATCCTCGCTCACGTACCTACGTTCGCTCACGAACTAAGCACTGCACCGATGCTGTCTGAGTAGCGTATGGTTTGCGAGCGCGCGTCGCATAGGCTTTTGCCGTTTTGATCGGCGCAGTCTATGCGAGTAGTACCCTTATTTTAAGAACTGACGAAAATGCTTCGCCGCGAGATAGCCTTACATTAGCTACAAATCGTCAAGTAAACCACCTATTTTACTTTTTCACGGGAAGCACACATCGTGTGTCTCTTGTTTCTTTTTTTTTCCTCTCAGTTTCTTTTTTCGCTACTCGTTATTTGGGACTAAAGAACGCAGTGCTTCTTCTGGGGAGAGCGGCTGTTGTGTACGTGGCAAGGGAAGCATTGTGATTTTCTCTATTCTCAGCAGATATCTTGCGGATGTCAGGTTGTTACGTTATATAGCTGATTTTTTAGACGAATATATTTGTAGCGTGGTGCTCGTAAGCCGATGGTCATTCGTGCTCATTACCGATCGTAGTGGGTACTGTGACGGTCTTTAAATGCCTGTGCACGGTATGCCCAGGTGTGGTAGAGTTAAGGGGCATCATGGGACCAAAATGTTTCGGCGCTTTCTGGCATGGTGTCTGTTGTAGCCTGTGCATTTCTTCGAAACGTGATAAGCGAGGTAATACAGCATTACTTCTGCGAAAATTTATTTTTAAGCACTCTAATGGGTTGTCTGTATTTACAAGGCAACTTTTCATATCAATAATCACTTTTGTTATTTTACTTGTACTTAGAAACACTTTGAAGAGGACCAGTACGAGGGAAATCGACAGGATGGGCGCCGTCTGTTAAAGTCAACAGCCCTACATCATCATGGACTATATTTTCGAAGTGAAAAACATTGCTAATCTGTATTTGACGGTCTTAGTTTCATTTACGGTTTTTTGTACGCGATATGTATGCAGTGTTGTTTATTTTTTCAATGTAGTTATCAGTGTTCTAATGGTTATTTATAAAATGTTCTGTACTCGCCATCGATTTGTTTGGCTGATGCGACGTATTCGATGGTAGCTGATGTATTCTGGCTGGATATCTTGATGAATCAGTACAATGCGTTGGCGGGCTAGTTGGTGCGAATCCATAATTACTTGTTTAGCGCAAAAAGAACGGACACGTGAAAGACGACAGGACAAGGCGCTACTCTCAACTGACATCATTTTATTGTATCCCTCCTTTATATAGAGCAGAAACAAGAAGAACATGCGCAGTGAGCACCATGTGCGGCAACCACCACAACATCTGATCGCCAGAGTGCACTCATGACACATAATCCAAAAAACCATATTCAGCGCTGTACAAGCTTAAGGAAGGCACACTAATGCACTGCGAACCCAGTGACTGTATGAAAAAAGCTTCCGATAATTCTCGGGCGGTGGTATCACGGCTCCTTTTCAAAATCGTAGTGTCATGAAACATAGCTTTGCACCTGCATATTTTGCAATGTTGAGCTAAATGGGAACCTGTGCCTGTCGGTATAGATCACTCGTGTTCTCTAAGGCGCTCGTTAACACAGCGGCCTGACTGCCCTACGTACACTTTGCCACATGACAACGGAATCTTATATACAACACCGACGCTACAATCTACAATCTTCTCGTGGTTCTTTTCACAAACTGGTTTCTTACTTGTTTTGGAAATACGGCTGCACAACAATAACAATTTCTGAGGAGCAGAAAACACTACTGGGACATTGTGTCTAGTGGCGACATTCTTTAGATTGTGAGCCACTCTATGGCAATACGGCACAACTTCAGGCCTCTTCTTTTGAGTAATACAGTTGCTGTATATACAGAGACAATGAACTTCGGTTGTTACTGAGTGACAAGGATGGCGGGTTCGTAATAGCTCCGGCTGTTGTCTTCAACAAAAAAGCCATTCAGGCTATCGACAAGAACTTCATTCTGGCAAAGGAGAAAGCTCAGAAGGTAAAACGCAAAGCCATTTCTTTGTTGGAAAATATTGGCCTAACCAAGATCGCAAAAGATGTCAAACAATGTAAGGTGCTTGCTCTGGAAGTTTTTTTCTCTGCAAAAACGCACAAACCTGATGTCCCATTCCGTACAATAGTCAGTGAAAACAACTGTTGGCAGGTTTTGGTTAGCCGTTTTTTGCAAAAAACAGTTGAAGCTTTTAAAAATTGACGATCCTTATGGTATAAAGAATTCTTCAGATGTTGTTTCCTTTCTGGAGGACAACCAACCAGTAGCCGAGTTTTTTCTGTGGACGTCGAAGATCTTTATTACTCAATACCGCATGATGAGCTATTTCGTAGTGTGATGACCTGCATCGAAGAAAGCGGCGAGGTAGATTTTCGCAATGAAACCGGGTTGTCCTCGGAAAGTTTTTTGTCCCTTCTCGAATTTTATCTAAGTGCAACTTTTATCTGGTTCGAAAATAAGCTATATATTCAAAGAAATGGTGTTTGTATTGGTTCATGTGTGGCACCTGCTCTGTGTAATATTTTTTTATCGTTTGTTGACCGCGCTCTTAAGAGTGCTTTAGACAATGACTTGGTTCAAATTTTTAGATATGTTGACGATTTTCTTGTTGTGATAAAACAGACTAACAACGAATGCTCCGTTACGGTAGCCGATATTTTAACTCTGTTCACTGACAATGGCGAAGGTCTGACTTTCACACATGAGCTATCTAGGGACGGTAAACTTCAGTTTTTAGATTTGCAGCTATCCTTACAAGCAGATCACGCGTGTTGGATGTACTCGCCACGTGCACGTAAGGAACTCTTACCTTATGCGTCTGCGCACTCAAAGACTGTCAAACGCGCCATTGCTTTGATGTGTCTAGAATCTTCGTTGAAGAAATCGTGTCATCACACTGCGAACCAGAGTTTCATCGCACAGTTAAATAGGCTGAAGGCGGCGGGCTACCCAGGTGTGATGGTGACCTCGGTCTCTGAGGTATTGCTTCAGAAACTGAAAGGGAAGCGTCACAAAAGCAACTGTATTACTCAAAAGAAGAGGCCTGAAGTTGTGCCGTATTGCCATAGAGTGGCTCACAATCTAAAGAATGTCGCCACTAGACACAATGTCCCAGTCGTGTTTTCTGCTCCTCAGAAATTGTTATTGTTGTGCAGCCGTATTTCAAAAACAAGTAAGAAACCAGTTTGTGAAAAGAACCACGAGAAGATTGTAGATTGTAGCGTCGGTGTTGTATATAAGATTCCGTTGTCATGTGGCAAAGTGTACGTAGGGCAGTCAGGCCGCTGTGTTAACGAGCGCCTTAGAGAACACGAGCGATCTATACCGACAGGCACAGGTTCCCATTTAGCTCAACATTGCAAAATATGCAGGTGCAAAGCTATGCTTCATGACACTACGATTTTGAAAAGGAGCCGTGATACCACCGCCCGAGAATTATCGGAAACTTTTTTCATACAGTCACTGGGTTCGCAGTGCATTAGTGTGCCTTCCTTAAGCTTGTACAGCGCTGAATATGGTTTTTTGGATTATGTGTCATGAGTGCACTCTGGCGATCAGATGTCGTGGTGGTTGCCGCAGATGGTGCTCACTGCGCATGTTCTTCTTGTTTCTGCTCTATATAAAGGAGGGATACAATAAAATGATGTCAGTTGAGAGTAGCGCCTTGTCCTGTCGTCTTTCACGTGTCCGTTGTTTTTGCGCTAAACAAGTAATTATGGATCTTGATGAATATTACCCGCGGTTGCGTTTTCTTGTTTGCGTTCTTGTTTCCGATTTATATTGTGTGTAATAAGGTAGACGTACTCACTTGAACCCTCCCCCCCCCATGTAATGAATAAATAAAAAAAAAACTCACTATCCCGAATTGTGTGTCGAGCCTACCTTGCGAATTTTTTTTATCTCGTCTTTCAACATAACCTTCAGGCGCCGCACAGTACATATATTTTTCATATACATACCTCTTTCATGATTGATTGTACTAGACATAAGTAAATGTATTTTGTGCGTCGTTTGGTTTCTTGTGTGTACTACGCAAGAATGACACAGACAAGTTACGTTACATGTTTCTCTACAGCACTAACTAAACCTTATTTTCATATCGCAGTTATTTTTACACCAGCTTAATCCTGTCAGCACACAGTTTTGTGGGCAAAAAAACAGCAAAATTGCGCGTAGATATCGTCAAATAATTGCAACGAACGCGAAGAGCACGCGCAACGCAAGGGAAACTAACCGCCGTGCGCGAGTGGCTGGCTACGGTAAAGGAGGCGTGACGTGTAAACCAACATACAACAGCAAAAAAGAAAAACTTCCACACACAGGGGGTCGCAAACCTTATATACCAAGCATCGAAGCGCAAAAAAATAGTGCGTATTTCAAACATACACACGGCATATGAAATGTAAATTGAATTAGGCAACTTGGGGCATGTTCCCGGCGCCATACATTTACGTCTTGGACCTTCGACGAGTTAACGGCTATTGGTTATAAAGATGTGCAGATGCGATACCGATAAAAAAAATCCTCATCAAGGCAAATCCCTTGGAAGTGCGCCGCGAGTAACACTATTTATGAGCGCAAGCGTAGCTGAGTCTCGTGTGACTCAATATGGCGGCGCCAGCGGGGTCCACCCTGGGCATCGAGGCACCGCTGAGCCATTCGCTGCTGCCGCGCTTCCTTATGCCAGCGTTTCGACAGCGAGTGACATCGAATGAGAAGTGTGCATGTTTTCCTGTGCGCGCGTGACACCATGCTTGTTAATTTCTGTAATGAGCGAATGTTCATCATCAATACTTCTTTTTGGGCGAGTTGGTACATCTGTACCCAAAGTCTCACGAATGTTCATATGGCCGATAAAACTACTACCCTTACTTCGTAATAATTTGCTGTCGCAATCGATACTTCGCCTTTCGGGCGAAACTGCAACTTTTTTTTTCACTTTGACGCTTTTAATTCTGACGCATTAAAAGGACTGTAGTGTGGCGGTCAGCGATTCTTATATGGGAAATACACATTCGAAGGACCGCAGCCATGCCGCCATCAGCGACATGGACGGCTACTGTGGTGGCAGGCGTTAATTCTTTTTCCAACTGACCTCGAGGGAGGCTTCTCATAATAGATGTCTGAGATTCGGTGTCATCGACATCGGCGTCACTTAGTTTCTGGTTTGTAGGGGTGAAAAGAGAGGATTTTCGAATGAATACATCAATTCAGCATCACCTCCAAGAGCTCCATGATGTAGTTCTCCGTCCTGGGAAATCGGTTGGAGGTCGGATAGGAGTAGCGGTGAGCTTCGGGCGGATGGGACCGATGACGTTGAAGCGAGCGAGGGGAGCGGGCAACAAGGACGTCAGTTGGCGCATAGCGGCAGGGAGCGTAAACTGCCGAGAAGGGGGACAAAGTTGTTCCAGGAGGGGGCTACCAGTGACTGAATGTCCAATTCGACGGCAACGAAAGCAGATTGGCCTGTTCTCCTCTTAGCCGGGTTCTCGAAACGCTGCGGAACGTTGTGAGGGATCAAAAAAGGCTCGGGCGTAGCGATTGAATTTCACCGGATACAGTTGCGAAGTCTCCGGTGACCAGACAGGCCAGATAGGGAGGGTGTGAGGACTCCCTTATACAGCTGTCTGTCATGTATGAGTTGTTCTGCTTGGTCTGCGAATGTTTTTTCCATCACACACAGCAAGTCATTCGATTGTTCTTTAACGTGTCGTGCGTCGTTTACTAGCGGCTCCTTTTGCTTGCGGAATAGAAGCATTCCACTGTGCGTGAAAAAAAAAAAGATACCGCTGATAGAACGGTTATGAAAACCACGATGTGATTATGAGGCACGCCATAGTGGGAGACTTACCTCTGACCAGCTAGGTTTCCTTAGCGTGCCCTTCACAGTAGATGGACGTTCTTGCATTTCACCCCATAAAAATGCGGCCGCCGCGGCCGGGTTCCAAGTCCTTGGGCCACACCTCAAATGAAAATTGAGTTCTCACACCTCGCCTTAGAGCACAGGCGCTAAATCAAGTCAAGGAAGAGGTTGCTGCTTATTTAAAATTAAAGTATGGCGTTTTACGTACCAAAACCCCAATCGGATGATGAGGAACACCATCACGGGGGATTCCGGTATATAATTGCGACCACCTGGGGTTCTGTAACCTGCACCTAAATATAAGCACACAGATGTTTTCGCACTGCGCCCGCATCGAAATGTGGCCGCCGTGGCCGGGATTCGATCCCGCGACCTCGTGCTTAGCAGCCCAACACCATAGCCACTAAGCAACGATGATGGGTCAGGTTGTTACTTATAAAACCAAGGAAAGTTCGATTGGGCGGCCTTCGTGCTCGGCATGCGTCATTGTCCAGCGGAGCTGTATATGTCTACTCTTTCATGGGATTTTCAATTTCCTCAACTCAAAACTCCCGCACCCTTTATGAGGAGAGAAAGCAAACCAGCAAGGCATGTGCTGACACCTGGCGTAGCTAGAGGAAAGCTAAGAAACCACCTAATACGCCGCCCTCTCTAAGGAGGCAGAGCCAGAGGTCGTGGCAGAACAAACCAGTAAGGCACCTAGCGTAGCAAGAGGAAAGCTAGGAAAGGGGCGGCCAGCCCGAGAGCTTCGAGCCAGCCCGGCCAGCCCGGGAGCTGCGGGCTCCACAGGAAGACGGGTGTCGCAAAGCGGAGAATGCGGCGAAGCGACTCAGGTACGACGCCAATAAATTGGACGAGCACAAGTTGGGACATCGCACTTGTGAGGCAAGAAAAGAAAGCATATGTATTGTAAAGTCACGTCTTTGGACATTTCGGCGCAGCTTTTATCTATGGAAGAAAATATTGGCCACATTGTTCGCGGTAGTGGGCGGCTACTGTAAATTGTCTGACAGGCAGCACGAAGGACGGGCGCTGTCCTGCATTGCCGTCATGTCATCGTGCTGTTTTATTGCACTATTAATACATCAGGCTACTCAAACCAACTCGCCCATGCACTTAACTGTGACAAGCACTGTCTCATGACTCTCATCTAAGAAAGCGTTTCCAGCGGGCACTGCACTCACAGGTATCCTGGGAAAGGTGTAGATTGTCTTCTTCTTGTTGGAACCCATGACCACCGTGACATGCACCAGTGAACGACTGCGGATAAAACAAAAAAAAACTTGCTTTTTAACAGTAGATGTATCATGGGAAGACAACTACGAATGTTTTCCTGCCATAGGTGCATACCTAAACGGACAGCTCTTGTTTTTCGCAAAAGAATCAGTTCCTTCCGAGCATTTTAGACTGGGAATGAGAAGTATTCACTGATACCTGTAACTTTTGGCTTACGGCCATTTCAAAGTATCACAGCCTCGGTGTTGTGAAACACAAGCTTCTTTATTATGGGCCGGCAGTAAATTGAATAGCGTTTCAGACGACCCGGGCTTTGTATTTTCCTTGTTTAACTGTTTTTTGCGTCAAAGATTCACGACATACTGCTCTGACTCGGCGTCTGTTTCTGAGCTCGGTGATACCATGCAAGATTATGCAATTTTACCTGGCACAATTCTCCGCGTCATCGACACGGGCTTCCAACTTGGAAATATAGCCGCAAACCACGGAAACTCTGCTTCGCCATCCGCGGCAAGAAAACAGTATTTCGTTCGTAAATAATCATAAATACGTTGGTGCAGGAACCTTCTGTAGGTCTCTACTTGTAGCTGCCATTCCGAACAACGACAAAAAGCACCCACCTTGTCTGTCTGTGTCCGCATCGCTAAAACGCCATGGTCCCGCATGTTTAGCTGAATGTCTTCGCCAATCCATATTGGACGCTTTTACCTTTGACATGGATAGCTTTTAATGCTCTTAGAGGAACAGACTCTTATGCTTGACGGCGTTTTGTTTGATTGCTGCTAGTGATATTAGCAGCAATCAAACACGTACAATCTTCAGGTGCCACGACAACCTCGCAAACGAGAATTTCGGCTTTTGCTTCCACCTCTGCGTGGCCACCATTTCAGGAAATTTAACTCGCTACCTGGTAGCAGGGTCGATCCACGTTTGTCCCATACATGTTGCTTCTGTTGCCATTTGCTGCATGCTTTTCCTGATGGCAGTTGTGTCCTCTCAAAAAAGATACTTTCACGTGGTTACTTTTCTGTGTGGTCCGTCAAGCTTAAGGGCTGAACATTACTTAATGTTGCGCATCACGGTATTAAGAACTACATGAGAGCAACTCAGAGAATTTGTGGGTGACTGCTACACATTCTGTATTGATAGACGAGACTGCTTACTTATCTGAAGCCCCCATGACGATGCCGGTCCGGAACACCAGGCCCTTGTAGCGCACCTCACTGTGAAGACGTCATGTTCACGCTCAGTCATTATGGCGACAATGCATTATCTGTGAAGTGTATCTCCTGTAAAGACTAGATGACTGTTTTCTACAGTCGATACCTTAGCCCATGAGGAATATGATACACGTTACGAGCTAACATGGTCGACGCATATTAATAAAACCTGCCTCTAAAATGCTTGCTTTCTTAAAGGGCCCCTAAATCACCTCAGATATTTTTTGAACATTACAACTAAACAAGTGCATCGAGTTTAGATTGGCGTCACGATCAACGATGCCAAACGCTGCAGGGCTACGCGCCGCGGGAGCGCCACAAAAAAACAAAACAAAAACAATGCCGTTCTTCTCCTCCCCTCGCCTTTCCGGTATCCCCAGCGGTCGTCACGATGTCAGCAGGGGGAATCTGGTGATGTCAACTGCGGAAACGATGTCCATTGGTTGAACAAGAACCTACGACTTCCGGTTAGTCTGCTAGCAGGTACGCGCGCTTTCTGCTCTTCCTCGTCGTGTTGCTCGTTTGTGCGCCCTTGCGAATCGGTAATTACAGCGCGCAACGCAAGTGCCAAATCGCTCGCGTTCCAACACAGTCGTGCTCAGCGGTCTCATTAGCTGCGCGAACAGAGTGCGACAGTGTTGGACTTTCCAGACGTGCGCGCAACACAGGGTCCGTCGCATAACACGGGCTGGCACCGCAGCAACAGCGGGTAGCCGAGAAGCGCCGAGCCCACGTTACTGGCACGGTAACTCGTCGAACGCCGTTTTCCATTCGCGGGCCGCCGTTCGACAGTGGTTTTTGCTCGCGAACGGCGATATTTCCTTTTCGTGCGTAGAGAGGATGAGACCGTGACTCATTTGTGCGGCAGCCTCACCGCCGCTGATCGCTCGACGGCGCCGGTATCGTCGCTAGGCCTTTTCCGGTTCCCTTCAAAGCTAAAACGGACGGCGCTTCGAAATGAAATACCGACGCTCACAAGCCGCAATATTTGCTTATCGTTGTTATTGCTCTTCGCAATAATTGTACACAAAGAAGAAAACTACGCTGATATTAGCGGCGCCGTCGGCTGCGATGCGAGCACAGCGGAGCCCGTCGTCTCCCGGCGGTAGCCGTGCAATCGCTACAGCTACAGCTGAGCTGCAGCCGATGTTTTTGTTGCCGGTGGCGGAGGCGCGCAGCTTTGCGGTCGTCATTTGGCCAATTGATCGTGCAGCGGGCGGGGCACCGGCCGAACTGCAGTCTACTTTGGACACGTCTCGCGCGGCAGACGTTCTACGGGACTGGCGGCCGGTTCGCCGTCGGTGTATGTGCCGCACGGTGTAAGAAGATAGGTGCTCCGACGGCGCGCCCGCGCTGGGGCGAGAGAGCGGCCACTTCGTGTGACCGGAAGTGAGCGCCGCCGCTAGGGGCAGCACGTGTTCAGGAGGCCTTGGAGAAGCGGCACAAGAGTGGATAATTTACGACCTCCGTCAGCATTTAAACACCCACACCCAAAGATATGCAATTTTTCGTTATTTAGACGCCAAATCCTGAGCAGGTAGAAGGTTTCATGCCACTTACAGTCAAAATACCGTCATTTCGAACACGAGAGAGACGCGTCGTCTGCTCGAGCAGACGGCGCGCTGCGCTTACCGCTGCTCGCCGCGTCGGAGTCAATCGGAATGTCGGCAGAAATTTAAAGGGACGTTCTTCCAACCAAGTAGAGTCGTTTTAAGCAGGCGAACGACATATATTCATCGAAATATATGTCATCGAAATATATTCATCGAAATTTATGGGCACGCGCGGCAGTTCTGCCGCGCGTGCCCATAAAAGCGCCAGCAAAGCGAGCGAAAAAGTGGCCCCCAGAACAGGTGCTGCGCCTTGCGGCAGCGGCGTGCGTAGAGTAAGTGCCCGCGCTTCGCGCCGCCGTCGGATCACCTTCCTTTTTACGGAGGACGCTAGGGGGCGCGATGTAGAGAAGTCGCCTTTGCATCGAGCTCCGACATAAATGTCCATATCTTCGGAAGTTTGAGCCCTACAGGGAAAATTCAAGAACGAGAAGAACCGCGAACACCAGGGGATCACGGAACTACCACCATCAGCACGGTAGGACCACTTCTCTGATCTCTGGAAGAGTTTTAATTTTCGAGGCGGCAACGCCACCAGCTAAGCCTAGCGTCGAGGGAACGCAACGGCGTAGCAGCTCGCATAGCTGCTGCGCCAGCCCAAGCATGATGCAGCCACGGACAGCGGCTGCAGAGTCGGCGGAGACGCCGGCAGAAGAGAGAAACGCCGAGGCAACGCAACGGAATAGCAGCTCGCACAGCTGCTGTGCCGGCCCAAGCAAGACGCAGCCACGCATAGCGGTTGCAGCGTCGGCGGAGACGCCGACAGGAGAGCGAAGAAATGGAGTCGCAACAACTGTGGCAACTGCAGGAAGGGACGTACAGCCAACGTCCTCGGATGGAAATCATGCAGAAAGAAGACCTCCCCACGTAGAAGAGGAGGAAGGAGAAAAGATGGACGTCGGCGCTTTCGCCGATAAAGAAGAAACCCAAGAGGGCTGGTGCCGCTCCATAGGCGGCAGATACGTCCCGGAGGAGAAGGTGGAAGAAGTATTAGCAAGAAGAAGGGAACGAAAGCACCTAAACCTGAAGAAAAACAAGGCCATGGCAGAGAGGGCGGTAGACAAGCTTGAAGTTCGCCTGCCAATGGGCACAGAGAAGATTATCCTCCGACCAGCAGGAGGAATCGACAGCATAAAGAAGAAGCTGGGGGTTTTCGCCGGAAACGCCATCCTGGAGGCGGCAGGGCTACCTCCCATGGCAGAAGAGGACATTGTCTTCAACAAAAACAACCAAACGATCCTAATATCAACCCCGAACAAGGAAACCCAGTCAAAAAATCCGTCAAAGCGTTCTTGTCGGAACGACAGCATTCTTGTCGGCAACGACAAGATTCTTGTTTGCAACGACAGAATTCCTGTTTGCTGCCTTCCGACACCGACAGCAATGCTGTTTGCAACGACAGCATGTCTGTTTGCAGCCTTCCGACACCGACAGCAATGCTGTTTGCAACGACAGCATGCCTGTTTGCTGACTTCCGACACCGACAGCAATGCTGTTTGCAACGACACCATGCCTGTTTGCTGCCTTCCGACACCGACAGCAATGCTGTTTGCAACGACAGCATTCCTGTTTGCTGCCTTCCGACATCGACAGCAATGCTGTTTGCAACGACAGCAAGCCTGTTTGCTGCCTTACAACACCGACAGCAATGCTGTGTGCACGATTGACTAGCAGATCGACACTAACGACGGAGCCCCAATATGGCGCCCGCGATTAGATGGGCACTGCGAAATGCGTCGCGGCGTCGACGCATGTTAGCTAATGCACGCATTTATGAAGGCACGAGGCGACACCAAACCACAGGTATTCGATAAAGTGTATCTTCATGAAAGATCGATGCAAGTAGATTGGTATGGTGAGCCATCAATGAAGTAGGAAAGACGTCGCGATGAGTTGCCAAGGAAGCCCTCTCTTCTGCATGGCTCCGGCATTATTTGTAAACGCTGAAAACAGTCGTCCACGCGTGTCATCTGCGTGAAGGCAAGAGCGAGTCTACTACGGGTGCATGCGCACATGACCGAAGTTGCCTTCTCAGTTGGCCTACATGCCGGCGTATTTCCGAAGCTGCGCGCTGCAACTACATGCGAGCACCGGTACAGACAGTTTTAGAAGAACGCTGTTTACGCTCCGCGCCGCTCAGATTTCATGCTCCGAGATACTGCAGAGAACTGCGTAGATTTCGCATTTGATAAGCGCGTCTTGCCGAGACGCGAGCGACGCGCTATCAACTCGGCTGCAAAACGACGACGAGGCCAAGTAGTCACCGCTATCACGCTCCGCTCAGTCGGCTTTGTAGCGGAGCGAGGGATGCGGTCTTCGTTCCGCTGCCGGTATGAGCGTCGTGCGCAAGCGCGATTATATCGTCCCCGCTAAGCGGTTGTGTGGCATTTGCTAGCATATGCCGGTCTGAGCGGGGCGGACAGCAAGCGCTCAGCTAAAACAGCTGATCGTATGCGCGCTCGATGTTATCGGAAGCGTATCAATGTTTCGTTCAGTGCAAGTCGATCACCGCAGGGAGATTGTATTATGCTTAATTTTGACTTCGTGCGTAGCTCTCGTGCCCAGTCTGCGTGTACGGTGGCAGCGCATTCAAGCTATTTTACACATATCTTTTTTTGTGTATGGATATTCCCCCTCTTGTAAGAATGAATACAAATTTAATTTCATTTTTTATCATATAATAAATCAATCACTTTATTGTTGTATCATAGGTTAATTACACCAGGGTCTCAATGTACAAGACTGCAACACGTAGAAGCAGCTGTAGAAAGCCTCACACAACACTGCCCAAATGTTTGCTGCTGGAACAGCATAGATTTATGCCATGCATGTTCCTCGTTCATTACAGACATGCAAAAGTTTGACCACATTGCACAAAAGCAAATGCATAGGAAAAAAGTGCTTGTAAAATGGCAATGTCACTTCCTAGCACTGTGCACAATAGCCACCAAGTGAATCACAGTGCTAAGACTTGCATGACTTAGTATTACAACCATACATACTTGCAATAAAAGTTCCCTTTGTGCTAGTGTGCAAGATACGGTTGACGGCACCATGAAAAAACAAACAAAAAAATGTGTAGTATACAGGAAGCGAACATTAAAATAACTGACTAACAGAAGTGAATTTGGATCGCTGCTACAGTCCCCTTTCTAACACTACAAACGCTTCTAATAGGAGTCAACCCTCTTGGTTTTCTGCCATGTATGTTCTAAGCAAGTCGATGCTCACAAATGAATGTTACAAAAATGAAGCAGTACTATTTTCTTAATATTTATTTTTTAATATTCTCCCTCACTGTCATTTACACAGCATCCAGTCATGACCTATTAACCTTTCATACCACAACAGCAACAAAACTGACAAAAGGCATCTTGAATTTTCTGTCAAGCAGCTGCTTTTGTCCACCAATGCAACAAAGCTATGCTGTCTTTGCCAAGGCTGAGAGCACAAGTGGCACTTGGTTAGCAACCAATGAGTAGAGCAACCAGTAGACACAATGCAAGAGCTAAGGCCACTTAACCCTTTCACACCGTTCCTTTCACACTGCGGTCAAACGCCAGCTGCACATTCAGCCCAAAGCAAGAACAAAACCTATACAAACTGCCACTGGGACACAGTGTAGAGAGCACTCACCGTCGGACAAGCAGTTTTCTTTTGAAACTTCGGAGAGAACCCTATCTGGACAGAGGGAACAGTTTTGAGAAAGCTAGGGCACAGATTGCGGCTCATTAAAGGTCCTAACAGGTTAGTACGACAACAATGCGATCACATCAAGCCCAGCACTTTGAGACACAACATAGAAGATTGAGCGATATAGGATAACAGCTGTACGCTAACCATGAGCAGCGTGCCACTCCCATGTATATTTGGGATACGAGCAGATAACCCCACGTCATTGGAAGCCGCTCAGGCACACTGGAGCCTCTCAGGAAGCTGGAACACCAGTGACCGAGCTAGACATCGGTACTGTCCCTTACCCTGCAATTGTGGATACAGAGCAGAACACGACTGCAGCGTCATGACCACAGTGGGAAAATGACGCCCTCGAAATCTCTACGGCGACTCCATCCGAGAAGGGAGGGAAGTGTGTACAAGCAATGCACCACCGCTCCTCAGTTGGAGGAAGCTTCACCAGTGCAGCAGAAACGGGAAGCGACCCCAGCCCGAGTCAAGTTCCAAGAATCCCGTGAGGATCTGTGAAGTGAAGTGTCAAATCCTTGAAAACCACCAACTGATACTTCAACTGTGGAACAGATGTATCTCTCTTAAGGGACACTGAATACTATCATTCACAAACACCTGATGTTCCGAAATGTCAGTGAATACTGGATTTCAAGACAACTGGCAGTCTTCGATTGGCACAGTAGACTGCAAACTAGCCTAAAGCTTGAAGAATGTTGTGACAGGAAAGGTTTTGTGACAGGTTTATTTGCCAGGTCATCACCTATGACAAGATGTGGATGAATAATTTATAAAAGTTACACTTGCCTAAACAATGAACACATATGGAAGCTTCCCAACACAAGAAGTTTCGAGCAACTCGATCGGCAGGCGAACTCATGGTCATGGGTTTTTGAGTGGATAGATGTAGCATCATCTTGATTTCCTCCCTAGTAGTGAGACTAGCTGAGCAAGTACACGAGTAGTGAGCAAGTACAGCTGTGAGGTTCTCCAACGTGTAGACAGTGCACTTAGGAAGAAATGGCCCTGCTTAAATACCATGGGGGTTCTCTTCATCCAGGAAAATATGTGTGCACATACACGCACCACACAATGGGCACTTTACAAATAATCTTGGATGAGAGGTGCTGCCGCATCTGCTATAAAAGCCCAACTTCACTCCAAGACTCATTTCTTTGGGCCACTAGGATAATGAAATACAGTAGGCTGTCCATGCATGGCTGCAACATAAAAGAAATCTTTCTACGCTGCTGGCATCCTTGTACTGCCAAAATGAAAAGGGATTACCTCGAAAAATGGGATCACTTCCATGCATGTAAACATGTTTCATAATCCTAAAAAATAAAAAGTCCAAGCTTGACTTGAGCACCTCTCATGCGTTCACCAACAGAATTAGATCAACTGATGCATTAGTCTTCATGACTTGATGAATTAATTTGAGCTTCAGTCCACTGCAACACTTTTGGTGATAGCCATGCACTTCGCTTAGACATAAAGCAGTTGCCCCAGAAAGATGGATCATAATTTTTCAGTTACAAGCCTATATTTTGAAGAAAGTACATACGGTTAAATTATAGCAGCCTGCTACAGTTCGACGGATGACACAATTCAGAATTCATAAATACAACTACTCTACCTTAATATTGACTCTATAACTCACTTTCCAGAGTCAATTGTACCTGCAATCTTGAAATATGAAATAAACATTCAAATTCCGATTAGTTCTTTTCCACCTTATTAAGTAACTCACACAAATATGATACGTTGCCAACAGAAAACACACTGCAATGTTATATCGCCAACACAATACAAGACGTGGTTCTCAGATAGGAGGCGGATGACGGCGGCACATCAAATGCACCGGGTGCAGTGAGCAGCTCCTGGCAGTGAAAATACATAGTACCCGAAACAACATAAATGGCTGAGATATAACAGTACATGCCATCGGAAATTTTTACATAGGAAGAGCATGTTTTTCTTGGAACAGAGTACTCAGAACTGTGAAGACAATCGGGCCAACCTGGCACCTCAAATACTTGCACATTTGTGGGAGGGTACCAAATCATGATACGAAAAGCCTTTTCACATTTTGTGAAATATCATGAATTGGTCGTGCTTGTCCAAGAGCACATGTTTGAAAGCACCTCTTAAACGTGTTATCCAGCTCTTTCTTTGCAGACAACAGACAAGGCGAAAGTTCCACTTGTGCTGAAGCAGTCCGGTGGGCCTGGTGCATGATGCACCGTTCAGCAATTTGAACAGGCACATGCTTGGCAGCTGTTTCAAGCTGGAGTGCCTTACCAATGCCATCTTCAAATGGAAATGTTGAGGTACCCCAAAGAGGGATAAAACATCTGTGCGCACTTTGAAAGATGCAACAACTAATGCATGTTAAATGTCATTGCACTTTCTCCGTACAGCTTTGCAGTCTGCTGAACAAATGCTAAGAGCAAGTTTTCAGCGGCACAGATTTGAGCTTCTGTGACAATATCTTTCAACAAAAAAAGACTGCTTGTGTAAGTAGCACAAAATGCGCCACGTATGCTCGAGGAAGTATGCATCATGACAGACAATACTACAATAAAAGCCGAGAGCGCCATTCAGCAGCCTTCCAATATGACCGATCTGACAAGGGCCCGTCCCGACCTTGACAAAATTATGGGTGGCCTTACTGAACGTAATCTTGCATCCACAATTAAACTTCAAGTGCCTGCCTATGTACCACGAAGAACCAGTACATGATAGCCACAATTCAATCACTTTCTTTGTCATGCCTTCCCAAACACAATGCATATAGTCAGGTGGCAGCCCTCAAACAAGATCAAGGCCTTGCAACTTGATAAGAGTTGATGGTCCCTTGATGCCACAAACAGGTTCCTTAAGCTGAGCTGTTTGAACCATTCCTTTGAGCCCACCACTGTGTGTCCTGTCAGGTGCATTCTGGCTGTTGAAAGGGTACTTCATTGTGTCTGCAGCCAAAGCATCAATTGTACTAAACATCAGGATGATATCTGCATTTAGAATGTTCAGATGGACACTGCAGTGAAAATATGCAAGGTTTTAAAACACTTCCAGTAGTCAAACATTTCACAAATGGCCCTCATGCAAAATTGATGGCATCTCTCGACAGCACAGCACAAGTGGGGAAAAGGCGCCATGCTGCAAGACTGCACCCACCGCAAAGAGAAAGAACCTGCCTAGGACTGTCCAAGACCTGCAGTTTGCATGAGCAATGCAAAATATTCCTAACATTCCTAGGGTTCATCTTTTACCGCGACAAAAAGGGCAGCGAAAGAGAAATTTCAGATACCAGCTAGAAACGAAGGACACATATTTTTTTCTTGCGCATATATGCCACAAAACAACTAACATGAGCAGCATTTTATCACAGCCTATTTTGCCAGATTTTCTTGAAGTATAGCTACTGTTGAAGTAAAATATGATTAACTACATTATGCATTTTTATGCAAGGAAGTGAACGCTTGCTATTTTTTTCCATTTGTGATTCTGACAAGTTTCTTTGAAACTTACAGTTGCACGACATCCTGAACTACACTTAACTGAGGTGTGAATTACAATGTCAACATCAGTGCACTGTAATGTTTCGAGTGGCTCGTGAGCATTGATTAAAATAATTTCAATTTTCAACAAACACAATCACTCCAGTGCAAGTGGTGTTTCGCATGGCTCACGAATACCGCACGTCTTGGACAGTCCTAGTCAGGTTATTTCAGCTTTGTGACGGGTACAGTCCTATAATATTGTTGCGGGCGAGACAACAGAGACAGCCAGAAGTCAACGTCTTTATCGGAACCAGACCAAAAGAACAACGTTCTTTTGGTCGTGGTCATATGTGTCGGCACATGCCGACACATATGAGCCAATATGGTGCACGCAAGGTCTATAGCGGCATTGCCATGCAGTTTCTGTTACACGAGCAACTAAGAGGTCAGCTTCTGTGCCTTGGGCCAAATGCTACTTAGAAACGACACATCTGAATGGTAAAAGAAATGCAAACTGTCAAATTCCAAGAAGAATGAAAAACAAGTTAGTGCAATGCAGCTGTGTGTACTGTATCCTGAATTCACACGTCTTTATCAACATCACTCACCTCATGGCGACACTAAAATCACTGTTTCCCTTTTTTTCCCTTCCCACCATACAGCAGAAACTTTTCTTGCAAGTTTTTCAGCGATAGAAAAAATTGCACTAAAAAGTGATGCGCGTGAGCTAAACTGCCATAATTAATAGTGCTTCAAATAGTTTTCCTGGTTTTCAGCTTTGTATTGCTGTTTCCTAGATTCGGAAATACAGCAGTTGGCCAAACTGGAAAGTGCAAGAGCTAATTCTGCGCTTCTTATACAGTATCAGCTGCTAGCTAGGGGCACTTTCTGCACAAATCTGTGTCGTTACATCCAGGCAGACCCCACTTAACTATGATCATAGGCTGCTGTCTGCCAATGCCAAACACGATATCATTAAGGTATTACATGTTTTGTCAGATTTCCAACAAATGTTAAAACAATTAAATGGCAGGCCACTGAAAGTGATGACATAATTGCATCATGAAATAGTGTGGAAAGTATGCAGTCAACATAAAAATACATCAGGCATGGTCAACCAAAACTTCTGATGCACCAAACAATTAAAACAAAAAGCAGTAAGTGGATAGCTTTAATTGTTAATGACTACAAACTTTCCAGTGTATGTAAAATCCAGTGAATAGGTTTGACAAGTTATTTGGTATTCTTCAAATCTGCAGCACATACACTAAAACACGAATCAGAGAAACATGAGACATAAAGCTTTTTGACAGCCTGTGCTTTAGTGTGTGCACATCACATTCAAATAATACCAGGATGCATAAGCAAAGAGCCCACATTCCTTCTCTCATAGACTTGACAATAGCCATTACAATTAATGGCAAAATGCTCTTTAACTGAGCTCACTTACCATCTGTAAGCATACCTTGCTCCAAGCACCAGCTGCATCCAAAGTACCCATTATACTGCTTCCTGTTTAGGATAGCTGCTGTTGCTGGGGAGTCAACACAACAGACAACAACGTGCACTGCTGTCTGAACAGTTCTTCCAGTGTGCGACCACACTAGCTTTCGAACGCTGTTGATCTCTTCGACAAATTGCTTCAGGGAGAGCATTTGAATACAACACACCTGAAGCTAGCACATTTTGCCACAGAGTTAAAACTGGAAGTTCATTAATCATCACTTGAATTGGCCATATGGAGTTTTTGCTCGTATCAAACACAGGTGCTCCATCTGTGTTCATGGTCAAAGTGATGTCGCTCCATGTTATGTTCCTCTGCTTTCTAACACTGCGGTAGAGAATGCCATTCGTGATGTCAGCAAAAACACTTGACACATGAGGAGCAGATGCAATCTTCTGCAAATTAGAAAGCAAGGTACTGCCAACCTGTTTTAGCAGTACCAGAAGCTGCTGCTTAATATTGAATATCAGAAAAAAACTTGCAGTAATAATTAAATGTTGCAGCTTCTCACTGCTGCAAGAAGCACAACTGATGGTGTCTTCGTCTTTGGCATCATTGTATCTTCCCAGTTATTGATGACAGGGCTGGCAGTATAGATGGATCCTCAGCGCTTTTCTGTTTTTCCACAGCCTCCTCATATCATATGTAGTGCATGGCACAACTTTCTCCCCAAACAGAGCATTTATTAAAATGAGAAGTCCTTGTAGTTGTGCCCACGTAAGACCTGAAATAACAACATATGCCAGTATGAGCAGCATAGCCTGTGCCCTTGTTGTTTTCTGGTTTGGAAGGTACTCCTCCGAGAGCTTTGTGAAGTACGTGTACTGCATGCTCACTTTCTTCAGCATCATTCTCTGGTTCACTGTCTGCATCACCCTTGTGCCCTTCATCCATCCACTTCCGAACCATCATCACTCAACTCAAAGACAGAACTGAATTCATCGCAACTGAAGTTCACTGTACATTCATACGCAGTGCCTATTTCACTTGCAGCTTGGTTAGTGTCTTCTACGTCGCTGACATGTGCACTCGTGCTTGCACAAGCATACATTTCTGAAGCAAAATTGGAGTTGATGTGCCTAAGATTATCAGCTTCATTCTCGCTCGATTAAACACTACTGACATTCGTTGAAGGGCTGTTCAGGTTTTCCAGGTTCATCTGAAAGAGCAAACAAATAAGAAATTTTATCTTCTAGGGATACCAACTACAAAACAAGTGTCACATTCACAAGAAACATACATAGGGCATAGGAAGGCAACGGTGAGATTACCACTCTTGCGTAAAGCCAGTTCACTGATTAATATGTAGCGCAAAAAAGGACTGTGTTGCTCTCTATATATTAAATTGAATTATGGGTGCGACAGTGTATGTGCCACGTGCTAACTTCATAATGGTGCAGGAAGGTGCAGGTTTACCAACTCTATCTCGGGTAATGAACAGGACCCTGATAAAATGCACTCCCTAGGGAGTCTGCTATTATTCTGCCATTAGCCACCTCCGGCTGTGTCCTTTTGCAAATACCCTGCCTTGTACATAGAAACAGCGTTGACACAAGGACGTAGGTCAGCTTAGGTACCACTATTAGAGGGAACATGCACGCGCGTGTGGCTGTTGTTCTGTAAAGTGCCATCTGCTGCCACCCGCTCGGCACAGGCACAGAGTGCGGCTGAGGCAGTACGCTCCATGCATTGTCTGCAATTACACCGCCCAGTGCTTGGTAGTAGCAGACGACACACGGAGCACAGAGCGCCAGTGGCTTTCTGCACCAAGCGGGTGCCAGGCACCAGCAGATGGCACCTCATGGAGCATTGGTCACGTGCTCGATTGTTCCCTCTTACAATGGTAGATCCTGTACGTTGCATTGTTCCAGGCTAAGATCGTTGCTGTTACACGTGAATGATTCAATTAATTTTATGGCACGTCCTTCCAAAATAAATCGCGCTACCATAAACCCTCCAAGATGCGTTACCAAAAAGCCCACATTGCAACCCTCGTGATCCTTGGTTGCAAGCAACGTTGGTTGTAACTGCACTCCGAAGAAACGTGCGCGTCACGATCGAGTGCTAGCACGAAACAATTCCCGCTTTCTCCGCGTCGTGACACATCGATGCGCGAGGCAGCACTCAAGACTATGCGTTTCTTGGCTCAGGAAGCACACTGGCGGCTTGGACACGTCATAGTTTGCACCTCACGCAGTAAGACTTGTAGCTGCTTTTTGTTATTCGCAGTATGAAATACTGAAACTTACAATAATGACACGTACCTGACTTGCAGCAGTGGATGACCTTGGTCTTTTCAGCATGTACTCTCGAGTTTGCTGTGGCACTTGAACGTTCGAGTCCGGCTGCAGGTACTGCCTATAATGCTTCCTCTGATTTTGGACATTGCGACGTTCGAAGCCAAAATTTTTCACTGGGGCGAACACTGCGGGGCAGTCCAATGTGACTATACGGACTATATTAATATAAAGGTGTAAGCAATACCTAGTCGCGATCACGTCAACTGCAAGCTTTTAGTAAGCTTTAGTAAGCTTCGCTTCGCCTCGCGTTAGTGATCAGAATCACGGTATTACTGACGACATCACACAATGCTAGGCCAATGTCAAATTATAACGGGTTAGATTATAAAGGTTATTATGTCACTAAAAATGCGAAAAAAATGTTCTAATTTATTTGTTTGGCGTGATTACAGCCAAATGCCTCATACGCAAGGATGTTATTGTACATCGGTTGCCGTGAAAGCTTGTAAAGTTGCGGAAAGCCGTGAAAGCATTCAGAAAAATGACGAACTGATAAGTTGTTCATTTTAAATAACCTTATAAATAAAGGATTTAGAAAACTGACATGGAGTGCAGAGGCATACATATCAAGAAACAAGGAATGCATGCATATACCATTGATTGATTTATTGATTGATTAAATGTTTTTGCTTATGGGATGGCGAAAGGGAAATGTGCTTTGTGTTTCTGTTTCTTCGCAAGTTTTATTTTGCTAGCACAAGATGCGATATAAACAAGCTAGAGAAACACAACAGCGGAGAAGATGGTTTTCGGATATTGCAATAGAGAGAGATACTATATCTTAATTTTACTCATGCTTGCTCATTAATTAAGAAGCACACACACATGCCAGACAAGAAAATGGCTAGATGAATTTTTGTGCCATGTGAACTGATCCTACCATAGAGTCAACCATGATCGATGTCATTGCATATTTAGTGGCAATGCTACCATAATTTCGTGTGGCGCACATTCCTAGAAGTGGCACGCACAATCTACACGTTAAGTAAACCATGTCGTACCTATGCTATATTTACTCGGCAAGGATCTGAGTGGCGTTGCAGAAGTCGTGGGCAGCTTTTTTCGTTGCGGGGTGCTCTTTTCGTCGCAACAATAGACTGGATTTTTTTACAAGTACTGCTCCAAGAGGGCATATATGTAAATGGCAAATAGAGGCCTTAGGAGAACACTTGACATTATATAAAGCAGGCAGCACAGCATCTCTAGGGCACCCAAGGGGCAGCGGGGGGATCAAAGTTGGAAGCAAGTAGGTCCATGAGTAGGGGCCTCGGCGAGCCCCAACCCATGGACCAGTCTGGATTGTGGTTTTGGTGTCCCCATTGCCGCTTCCGTGTTCTTGAGGCATGTGGTGTCGCGGCAACTGCACTCCAATATAATAAGAAATAATGGTACGTTAATTGTTACAGCTAGTAAATAAAAAACTATTAAAGAAATATCCAGCCACCACTAACTTGCTATGCTGAGTTCGGCCCCACCGCGGCCAGTTAATCCCCGCTATAATGCTCTGCTTCTGTTGTGATTCTGGTTGTTGAGAAACCTTGTGCTTATGATCTGTATTTCAGCGCCCAATGTGTCACATGCAGCTTCGGTGCAATTACAATTAAGCTTGTAATTCCTCTTCATTTATTACTTGGGCAGAAATGTGCAGTCTTTTGTTAATTAGTTTGTATGCATGATCACCGTTTCTAAATAGAAACAAGCTGTTTAAGGTTTCCTTGTTTCGGCGGTGTCATTTTGCATAATAATATCCATGTGCATATATGATATTGATCAGCTCCTACGTTAACGATACGTGTGCTGCATTGCTGCGGCATGAAAAGCATGTTTTTTTTTTCTGTAAGCCGCATTGGCCGCGCGCTCTTGGCCTTCGTGTATATATATATATATATATATATATATATTATCCAGGCTAATAGACGCGGTCAGCTGCTTGACAATGCATGACAGAGCGATAAACCTAACGTGCATGCCCAGGCAGAGAAGTTACAACGCAAACGCCCACTTCCAAAACTCGTTTTGATTACTGCAGGGCCACGATTTTGTAGCGATGCCTTCCGCTCGATCATAAGCCCCTCTTCTCATCCACCGCTCACGGCCGGCTAGGCCGGTATTTGGTAGCGATGCCTTTAATGTAATAATGTCTTTACGCACTTATCGTGCTTTTTCAGTGGACGGAGCGACGGTCCGCTCGCATTATCAACGGGATCAGCCGGCCGTGAGCGGTGGATGATAAGAATAGAGTAGAATAAGTCATAATGCCTTGATACAAAATCGCGGCCCTGATCGCTTTGATAACGCGGGCGGGGCGTCGCTCTGACCCCTGACAAAGCGCGAAAAGTGCAAAAAGGAATATCATCGGAGACGGAATCGCTACAAAATCGCGGCCCGCGCGCATGTGCATCTGTGTCTGTGTTGTGCGAGTTTGCGTGCGCTGAAAATTTTTTTATTGCGCTCAGAGAAATCTGATCATGCCACTCTACATGACGCGGTGGGCAAAATGAATGAACGCCAACAATCGTGTTCATTGACCACGTATACAAAACACACAAACGATCGATGTCGAATTCATAATTACTCTCATGAGTTGGGATGTCATTTTAAGAATGCTTAAGCCTGATGCAGTTCTCAACATTTCTTATCTGTACAACTGTACAACTTTGTACCTTCCACCCATGGAGGAAGGAAACAACTTGAAAAAAAAAGTTTTTTTTATCTTCCTCCATGCTTCCACCCACTACTGTTGTACGGCATTGCTTTAGTAGTATTTTTCTTTTCTGTTTTGGTTTGGTTTGGGTGATGCAGTGGTGGCAGTCGAAGTCGCATGCCAATCCGCATCCATAGAATCCACGGCCATAGCCACAGCTGTCATCTAAGCGAGAACGACTGCGTTGCACTGTGTTAAGCTCGAGATGCTTGTATTCGTTGAATATGAAGTGGACATGACCACTGCGGTTGTCAGGCACACCGCAGTGCAAAACTTTAACCCAGAGAATGTCGTGGATTTCGATCCAATTGTCCTCTACGACGTGTGGTGGAACGGCGATGCGACAGAGTGCTGCACATGGCTGGTAAGTTCTACTCATTCGTTAATAAGCACACCTTAAATGTTTATACGACTAACATTTCGAACGATTTAATCTTCACCGGCATGTGCTTTGTCCCGCTCATTGTGCAGTAAGCAAATGTCCGGCGCAATCTCGTAGCGTGACTTTGGGGTTTAGGCCTGGCTGCTCGAGACGTATCTCTCCTTTGATTAGAGTCTCGGGCAGTCTGCGATATGTCTGGAAGGGTCGGCGTTATGAAATGGGGAGGGGGTGCAGCACGCACTGCCGCGGACGCTCAAGGTAGACACTGCTTCGCAGGAGGGGCCATCGGCGCAAATGTGTGCTTTTGGCAGTTAGCAGCAGAATTTTGGTTTTGGACACATAATTTTGGGCGTAAATGTTAAGCGGCTCCATATTTAGTCTGATGGAAAAACATATGCCACATGAGAACCTGTCTGCTGCATGAACGGGTATCTGTCGTGTAGTGGACGTGGGAGCCACGCTTGCAAATGCTTTGCATTCATGAAAGGATGAAACGAGAGTAATGCCAGGGGGAGACCAGAGGAACTGATATTCTGGCCTGATTTGTTATTATGACACTTGAATGTTTATCACCTAACATTGCTGCCTGTCGGCAGTGTCAGCTTTGTAATGCCTTGTTAAATGCAATGCAGAAACTGAAGAAATGGTGCTGCACACGTCGAAAAGGCTCAGAAATCTGTCCTTAGAAAAGGGCAAGAGCACCAAAGGTATGGCAACTGAAAGTTGACAAGATTTTAGATTTATATGTTGTTACTGATTTGTGTCATGTGGCTGTGCTTTATATAAAAAAATGGCGCTACATGCTGGTATTTTTTACCCAAGCCCAAACCGCATGCGAGCGATTTTGTGCGCGACGGCGACGAGCGACGGAACAAGCCGTCGCGCAAACTGATCACTCGTTCTTGTCGCTTGATCGCTTGGTTCTGGTAATCTACAACTCGTCGCCGGAACGACTTTCTATGAGCGACTAGCCAATAGCGCGAAGCCAGAACAGGATGTACATCAGTCAAGTACAACCGATTGTCGCACGGAACAAGCGAATGACTCAATTTTGATACGCACAAAGATAAGAACCTAGTGCAAGACCTTAAGAAATATTTATGGTGCTCTTTACAGTAAAACATATCAAGTTAAACTAATAGAGCATGCGTCACACCAGTTACGGCGCCTATTTGCTGCCCTCATACCAGCAACACCGGGGAAACAGCGCTCAAAGTCATCGCTCGCGTGTGGTACGACTTGTAGGCGACGAGCGAATGCGACAGCCATCTCCGTCACGTCACTTGTCGCTGTTGCGTGCAAGATCGCGTGCATGCGGTTTATACTTAAGGCTTGTTGAAGGCCTTACAAGAGCATTGCATCTTTTTGCAAAGGAAGTGAGCTCTGCAGTGGACACAATGTAGTGCATATTTGTGCATGAAGACATTTGTGTGTGGCTTTCTATGACTTCAAATTGCACTTCCATGTCTGTGTTCATCTTATTGTGTAATTTTTACAGGAATTATAACTGCCATGGCCTCTATGGCACCTTTGTCACAGGAGCATGGTAAGAGTACATTTTTTGTACAGCACTGTTAGGTTTCAAGCACCAATTTTTTCTAGTTGTGCAGTACTTCACACTCACTGATATTCGTCCACGCTCAGCAGTGCTTACTCACCGCCACTACCTTACAAATGGACCTTTTTCCAGTAAGCGACCCCTCTAGCGGCCGTCACTTCAACTAAATTTGACGGGCAACACACACACGCTCCCACCGCTTCTCGCCTCTACGCAAAGCATGGTAGCGTTTGACCAAGCAGTCTCTTGCGACGGCTGTCCCTGCTTTTTTTTTCTTCTGTCGCTTGTGTTGCTGAAGCAGCTTCTCATTGTCCTGCTCTAGCGCGCATGTATTTGCTCACATGTAGCAATAACACATTTTACATTTACTGATGCAATGGCAGCATGCTGATGCGATGTGCAGGCCATTTGTAACCAAGATTTGAGAGATGCGCCGGCTTTTGTTCTTCAGCAGCTTGGTCAGTACTTTGACTCAACTGGCGAAGGCATGTGTGAGCGTGAAACGCGCCGTGGCAGGACTTTCTTCAGGATAAACTCGACCGTCGTTTTGAGTGGCTCGACTTGAAGGAGGCGGTCAACAGACGCATGCACGTGCGTACGAGCTTGCCCTCAAGAGCGGGCATGCAAGCAGCTCACCATGATGAACAAACAACATGCAAAACTTCTGCACACATACTGCGAGTGCACTGCAGGGCAAGTGTTGTTTTATATCGAGATATGTATCGTATATGGCATGGTACTGGGGACTAAGTGAACGCAACACAGTACGGGGGGGTAAGCAGAATGTAAGTGGACGCAACACGTTGTTTTGTCAGGTGCATAAAGCTTCATTTGCCTGCAAAAAGTAAGACTCGCGAGTTTTGCATAATGCGGCACCACGCGTGTGTCGCTTTGGCCTCGAACGATGCATTCTGATCGGCTGTGTGGCGAGATTCTTCTTTTCGTTTGGCCCCATGTAACCGTACAGCTATATCCGCTTGCATGCGGTAGCACATTCTTAAGCCAATGGTAAAATCCGTGCGGTATACATACCCGTAGATTAAAACATCGCCGTGACTTCCGAGTCGGTCGTAAGGCGAGAAGTCCAATAATCACAGCGCCAGCATCATGCTGTTACCAGAACGCAGGCTTACCTCACTCAGCAAGAATTGCGTGATAACTCACTGATAACATGGGGTATTTTTTTATTTGACCGTGCGCTCCACTTCAGTACAATGTTCACCATTCCACGCCGGTTTGTGCAATCGACGGTACAGAAAGTGCCTTCATGAGTTTTGTCGCAAACGCTGCGCCTATCGCTCGAGCGTTAGTTCACAGAGTCTTTTCATCGACAAAAGTGCTTGCAGTCTTTCCCACAAACAGGTAAGTGTTTCCTTTAACCAATATTCTTGCCCAGAACACGAGAAAAATTATTGATCAGCAACTCAAGCTCAGGAAATTGCCGCGGATCATGCAAGGGTTCACGCACTCACTTCGCACACCTGCCCTGTGATAATGGCGGCGCGGCATGTAATGCAGCTGGGGCATGCCCATGTGCATAGCTGAATTGGAAAAAGGTCCATTCATTTGAGCCTATAGGCACTCATCATCATAGATTTGCAACCGTTTGCACTTTTTCACATTTGCTCTTATGATGTCACTGACGCCTACTCATGCTAACATTGATTCATGCCCGGTCATGTCAGAAATTTCACGAGATCGAAGCCGGTTCTATATTTCACTTTTTTTTCTTGACCAAATAGATATGGTGGGCACGCCATTCAAAAGCATGCAACTGAATTTTGTTTTTAACAGAACCTAACAGTTTACCAGAAAAAGCTACCAAAGACCAACTGGTGAAGGCTACATTTTCATGCGGAGTGCTTTTTCTCAAATTTGAAAGTATCTGTGAAGCAACATAAACGAAATATGGACACGTAACTATTATTACATAGTATATACAAACATAAAGGATATAAGTCGTATGGTTTCCCTATTTAAGAGAAAAAATGCCTTCTAAAAATTTGAGAAATGCTACATTTTACAATATTGTACAACCGATTTTACCTTTCATTTTTCAGTGCATGAAATTTTGCCGAATTTGTGCCTGTGCGTGTAGAACTAGAAGGAAAATAGTATGCAATAACCATTTGATGGCAAATGAGTGACTACGGCTTAAGCGGTCAGGCATGGGGTTCAATGGGGGCTGGGTGGGGGAATCTTCGCGACTACATTTAAACTGCAATTACACATTAAGCGGGTACGTATTAATGAGGTTTGACTGTACCCGAGTCCCTTGAGTGTAGGCAGAAATAATTACCTATGTATTATTGCAGCGTCATTGTACAGGTCATGTTTGCAAGGTACCAGTGTGTGGTATGTCCCACACAATGTTCCTGACAGACATTTTTGGTTTATATACCCCGGCAATGTGTAATGGTTACATTATGCTCTTTCGATAGCATGGGACTCCTATATTGCTTTTGAAGTCTTAAATCCTTACCTTTTATGAGACCTGGCAATTCAAGGGAAAAGTCGTATACATATTCACTGGAGAGGCCATCGATGTTGTCATCGGATCCTCAAGAGATGACGGAAAGGTAACTTTAAAAGTCATAGAACTGTTTTTTAAGGATCGATGTTACATTTACGTTCTGAAAGGGCTCATACATTTCAGAGTGATGAAAGAAACTGAACTATGTCCCTTTTGTTTTTCCGTTATGGATGTAAGTAGCTGTGTATGATCCACGAACTAGATTTATGGCCGAGTACCATATTTATTCAAATCTAGGCCGGTCTCACTCCTAAGCCAGCTCCTGAAGGTCTGAAGCCGGTGAAAAAAGTGTTTTTCTTGAATGTAAGCCGGACAAGTTGGGGCAACAGACATAAAACGCGAACAGCATTTATTAGTCACGACCCGTCCCAGCCCATGCAGTGTTGCTGTTGCTGCTAGCTTTGTTGCTTACCTTCTTATCGTTGTTAGCATAAAAGAGCAGACAATTTTTGGTGCCATTTAGTGCACTTTAGATGCTGCACTCCTTGAAAGCATGCAATCAAGCTTCATGGTGTGTCCCATGCTGCAGTGACCCAGCTCGCCACTTGTGTTAGTTATGTGCATTTAGTACAACCGGTTGCTGTTAGCTTATACGCTTTATCACTCGGCCAGATCGCGAAGTATTTCCGCAGGCAATCCATCCTCAAAATGCTTGTTGATACAGACGTCAAGTGGCTGAGGCTGGTCCATCATGCCACCTGGTATAATAGCGATGTCCATTCAAGCTTCGGAGAGCACAGCCTTCATGCTGTCAGTAAGGTGCCCACAGTACATATCAAGGACAAGGAGACAGTTCTTGGGTGACGTTGCCATGTGATCCTAATCCACTAGTCAAACGTGGCACTCGTCATTCGCCTGTTCGCATTTGCCTGTGTGGCAGCATTTCTGGGAAAGGCTTCTTAAGCCGGCAGTGGCTTCTTCTTATAAATTATGTATGCAGGCAGCTTATGTCAATCAGCTGTGCCATGCAGCATCATGATCGCATGTTGCTTTCCGCAAGTGGCCGAGCACATGACGCCCCTTTGGTGCTGTTGTCATTGGCTTGCTACACCACAGACATACCAAAATAAATGAAAAGGGGTCAGTTTACAGCACTCTACTGCAGCCACTTTTGATTGGCTGGAGTGGCCAAGTAGAAAATCTGACCCTGGTAATATGCTTGCTCTGGTATTTTTGTCTCACATAAATGTTTTAGTTGTATTTATTGTTGCTTAACACTATTGCCACAATTTCCTGTGTAGAACAGTGTCCCATGAAAGCACAACTATGCTTGCTCTCAATGCATACAAATGTACGAGAAGTGTTTGCAGATCATCTGCATTTGCTGGTGGTAGTAAAATTAAGAGTGTGCAGAAATGACAGCAGTGGGATAGTGGGCATGAAGAAACAGTTCTGTGCGAGACTAGCTTGATGGCTCCTCTAACTAAGCAGCCATAAAGCGATCTCGGTGCTTGTGGAGATGGCCATTTTCGCTGCGTCTTCCAAGCCCATAAAAAAATTGCTGCCACAAAGAAGAAATAACTATATAAAATGAAATTGTACTTCTACTATAAGTTAGATGGTGCACTGCGCTCGTAGTGACGCAGGTCTCCAAAACAGCGCGAGAAAACATAATTGGTGGACTAATCCTTTGTTATGGTAATGTCACTTGTGTGATGAAATCTAGGGTTTGACGAAAACTTGTCTGGAGAGGAAAGAACATGGCTGAATAAACGTACACTCGCCAACTGAAGAACACAAAAACAACAGATTGACGTTTTGGCACCCACTACGGGTGCCTTGTTCACAATGAACGAATGCATGGTGATCTTTATTATATATGCGTTGGAAGACGTAAGGCCCTTGCGTACAACTCAGGGAGGGGGCCCCGTGTCCGGTTTATTGTGTTAGTCGGTAGATTGTAGTATGCAAAATGTTTCAAGAAGCTATCGGGATAATTTCTTCTCTCTTTTGATGATGAAAGCCGAATGCCAGTTAATACTGTGACCAGTCTTCTCATGATGCTCTGCTAGGGCGCTGGAAACCGTGTGTCCTTTGGCTACATCATTGCGGTGCTGCTGTAGCCTTCTTTTAAAGTTTCCCGTCTCGCCTACGTAGCACGCCTGGTAGTCCTGGCATGGAATTTTGTAGATGATGCCGGGATATTTTTCTTTTTCGAGGCAGTCTTTGACTCGGACGAGTTGTTGTTTTAGCTTGCTTGAAGGGACATGGCAGATTTGTACATCATAATCTTTGAAAATTCTTGACATTGACTCGTTCACGCTTCGTGCATAGGGGAGAGCTGCCCGTTTCCTTGTTTCCTTTGCCGTGCTGTTTAAGCCTTTGCCGTGCTGTTTAGATTTTACTTTTGAACTAGCCAAGGATAACAGCTCGCAGTTTTTAGATCTTGACATAACCCTTACTGACGAAGGTTCCTGCTGGATGTATCGACCCCGTGCCCACAAGGAATTGGTGCCGTATGAGTCTACACACTCCAAGACTGTTAAACCTGCAATTGCCACTATGTGCCTCGAATCCGCCCTTAAAAAATCGTGCTGTCATAAGGCACAAGGAAGCTTTGATGAACAGATTTTGAAATTGAGGAAGGCTGGCTTCCCTTGTTCGGTTTTAAGCGCAGTTTCGGAGGCGTTATTGATAAAGGTGAAAAAAGAAAGAAAAATAAGCACTGAAAAGGTCAAACATTCGAAAATAAAGCCAAACCAGTGGTGATTCCGTATTCTCACAAAGTGGCGCACAATCTTAAACACGTCGCCGTGAAATACAAAATTCCTGTGGTTTTTTCCGCACCCCGAAAACTTGCTACTTTGTGCCGCCTGATTGGTTCTGATAACTCTAAGAAAGCAGGGTGTTCCATTAAACATACGAATCCTTTTGTGAAGTGTGAGGAAGGAGTTGTATACTGTATACCACTGAAGTGTGGGAAAGAGTACATCGGCCAAACTGGCCGATGTATTAATGATCGCCTGCGGGAGCATAAGCTTTCATTGAAATATGGTTATGGCTCAAACCTGCCTCTTCATTGCAAGGCCTGCGGCAATGAAAATAAACAAGCATGTGAAGCAAGGCTTCAAGATACTACAATCTTGTTTAAAAGTAAAGACTCTGTGGCACGTGAATTGTTGAAGGCCAACCAGATTAGGAAGAGAGGGGAAACATGTGTCAGCTCCCCGTCTCTGAATATATACACAAATGAAAGTGTGTTTTTAGATAAGTTTTAGATTCGCCATTTCCTTCATGCATATCTTCAGTGTTCTCACGCGTGCGCATTCATACAATCAGTGTTCCGCCTTTTTCGTCCCCCCTCTCCCCATGGCTATATATTCAACCACCTTTGACCACAATAAACAGTTGAAAGTAGCGCCTGTCCTGTCTTTGTTCCTTCCTAATGTGCTGTCACTGTTGGCGCTTCATCTTTTGAAAGTGGATCAGGGGTTCCTCGTAGGGATCCTCGAGCAGTTTGGTCGGCCTTCTCATTTCTCTTGTGCCCAGAGTGTGCCGGGCACTACATTATTGCGTGGTGCCATTCTAGGGTGGTGCCTAGCATGCTGTGGATTTTGTGTGGAATGGTGCCCGTTATATATGAATGGACCACTGCCTGGGAGTACGTCAGGACCAATGGAGATTGTTCTTCTGCCTCTGCATCTTGAAAGGCCAGTGCTATGGCTGCTGCCTCCTCCGTGCAAGCCAAAGGGGTCCGAATGGAGCCAGTTATCACTGTGGACTATTGTGAATTTGTTGCCACTCTATGCACGTCCGTGTAGTATATGTCTGGATTTCTTCCATGTTTCTTTTGTAAGGTCTTTGATCGTGCTTTTCTTCTGCGTTGGTTGTGTTCCGTGCTCATGTTCTTTGGGATTGCTGAAACAAATTTTCCCTCTTCGGTATGTTAAGCAGCAAAACTGTTTCTTCCCTGCTGTATTGCCCACTCAGGGGCATCCCACCTTTTACAGCAGGACCCTTCCTAGTTCTGTTGAATTCATATGCTGTCGGTGTGCCACGACCACCACCGTGGTATATTGTTCATATGTGACGTAAATACCAAGAGCGTCCACTTCTTGATGCTCGTGTGTTTTGGTAGCTCCGGAGAAGCCTCGTATGCTGCCCTGATGATGGCGCTCACTTTGGTCATCTTGGCCTTTTTAGCCTTTGAAAAGGGAGGCGAGTCAATGCTGCAAGCTGGATCCTCTTCGTACTTGCCAGAGAAGTCATCCTTGATGGATGCTGCACAGGCGTCCTCGGCACCCCAAATGACGATGTCTTTAACGCTGTCGAGTGTGCTGTATATGCAGCATCATTTAAAACCAGTCTGAATCTCAGCTGGCAGGCCCCCTCGCACATTCTTAACCCATGTTGAGACTTCGCTTGTCTCCAATGATGGTCCCCAAACATACTTTATAAGATTTCTTAATACTAGTTTTGCTTTCTACTTTGTTGTGTATATTTACTACAGGTTACAAATAATGTACTAGTAAAGCAGGCGCCCATGTGCTGCTTGAACCCAGGCATGGCAGAGGAATGCCATTGCCTCGGTACTCTTGCTAGCTTTTTTCATGAATATAGGTAGAAATTTGTTGGTAACATAGATTGAGTAGCTTCATTTATTTCGAGAAATAGTACCTATGTACAGTAAATACAGTATTTTTGTTTGCATGTATATGATGGCTGCGTGTGAATTACTGTGCAATAAGACTTTGAAACCATCAATCAAAGGTGTATTTTCTATTTAGGAACTGTCTGACAGCATAATCAAGCATGCTTGATGACGCCACTAGGGATCGTATTCTCGGAAAATCACATTCGGAGGTAGTTTCACTTTTGCGAGAATCGGCACTGCATGCCTGCGTACAAGCGTCGGGAAAATGCAAGAGCTTTCGTGGGCCGAGCCATGAACTCTCGCGAAAGTGAAACTATCGCTGAAAGTGATTGCCAGAGAATACTGCCGCAATTGCGGCCTGTCGGAATAGAATGTTCCGACAGGATTACAAACCGACAGGCTGAAACCGACAGGCTGACACCGACAGGCCGACACCGACAGGCGGACGCCGACAGGGTGACACCGACAGGCTGACAAGCCCACAGGCTTACAGGCCGACAGGCCAAAATAACATATAGCCGACAAGCCGACAGCCTGTCGGATTTTTTGTCTGGGTTCTTATATAAGCTGCACTTTCTTGAAAGAATGATCTTGCAGATCGCGGGCTTTCGGCATGGCGATCACACATTCTAGCTCTCCATAGGCTATACAAACCCAGTACTACGAACATGTCATAGGTAGGACCGCCACTAACCTTAAACGGTAGGAATCTAATTGCGTATGGAGTGATGTCAATGTCCTTTTTAAGCGTCCGTTGGAGAATGTCCCAGAAAATATAGCATCTGTACAGTCTATAAAACAGTGATCTATAGTTTCAGCACGTGGACACAGTCGACAGCTCATGGACCATGGCACGAAGCACCCCCTCGCGTTCAACCAGGTTTTACCAGGAAGTGTTTCCGTATGCAATTTAATGAAAAATGTTTTAGCTCCAGGAGGTATACACATTTTACGGACCCGCCTAAGTACATCCTGATAAGGCTGATTTAAATAACGTGCACGATACAAAGGATCTGGGAAAATCGAATACACCAGTGCAGCAGAAATTTCTTTTCGACTCGCAGTGAAAATGTACTCCAGGCTGAATCTAACTTTCAAGAAAAGGAATGAATCCACAACCTCCTTGAGAAAGCCCCAAGGAGCCTGTGTGACAGCTTTGGCATGTGATGAAACTACTATATCAGGAAGATAATGAGCTAATCGGAGCTGTAACATTTCACCCAAAAAGGGATGATCACTGTCTCGAAAGAAAAACAGACGAGAAACAATTTGCCTGACGAAGAGATGGACTAATCCTAAACCACCTCGTTCATGAGGGACGAACAGATTATCGCATTGTGCATGATCAAAATTCACGACCACCTACACGAAGCAGCCAATGGTACATTTTAGGTACTGATATATATATATATATATATATATATACTTCTTTTTCATCAGTTTTTGGGTTTACAGAATCAGTGACGCTTAAACGTCTCTTTAAGGTTCGATTTGATAAGACAGACATTGCATCGACATGCCGTCGACAGCAATGATTGAGTCGAGTGCCTTTTCTGCCGACGGCGCCAAGAAAAGGGCTTTGCTATTCCATCGGCTGTCGTGCGAAAACTTGGAAGCATAGCATTCTAGCGAACATTGCAAGGTCGCACTGTTTTGTTTGCTTCTGCCCAAAGAGACGCGAAACAAATTTTAAGTGCTTATGTACACGCTTCAAGCACTCGGCAACCGCCCATACATGAAGGCGCTTGCGATTACTGTATTACGTAATCCTCTGACCGTAATGCAAGCATGCGTTCCTCGTAATTAATTTTTATCATAAGGTCATTCACAAACCATTGCTTAATTATCACGTGTTGAGCACACTTAAACGGCAGGCGCCAGTACATACCCGTGCCCTGCTGTGAACAACCCGCGGTCTGTCACAGCAAATCGATCAGCCCGTCCCCCGTGACAGATAAGCATATCAGCGAAGCTGTTAATAAATCTCAACGAAAGTAGTATCGTCAAGCGAACTAATTAATTCACCAACGTGGTATCAGCTCTGTTGAAGGGGTCACAGCTTGCAAACGTATTTCTGGTTCCTGCGCAGTGTGCCTGTGATCAGTTCATTAGTCTTTCAAACATGCTATTTAACCTTAGCAAGTCGTACCAGAAAGTATTAAAAATTCATAAGGCGTAAATTGGCTTATTACGGACCAATGTAGCCCAAAGAAATCCAACTTTGTAACCCATGTTGGCAAGTCCACATGAAAGTTGGTCCAATAATTCCCGCCTTGTTGAATGTACGAGCTAATATTGTTTACTGAATGTGTATTGCGGGCCAGCGTTGGATCTCTATCAGAATGGCACAGCCTGTATTCGCGCCACACTGTTAATCTTAGGCCATCATTCGGCCAGGAATTAGAATGGCCCAGCCCTTATTGGAACCACGCTGTTAGCCTTAGGCCATCACTCGGCCAGGAAGTGCCAATACGTATCGAACGTTGGTCCGAGCTGAGGTGCCGCCTGGGCAATGTTCGAAATGGGTGGGTTAAATGCGCATTTCCCAGTAGAATACTTATGCAAGTAGTCCATTGCGTGATTAGTCTGTTTTACGAGCGGTGAAAAACTTGGGCGGCTGCGCTGGCATAATTACAACTACAACTGAGGTCAAACTTTGCGAATATAAGGGGAACCATACGGCAAGTCTATGTGCGATGGTAAATGCGCGTTGATCAAACGCAGGTTCCAAAAAAATGTCGCCAATTGTTTGGAAGTATCACGCTGCTGTTAGGTTTCCCAATGTTCCAAGAGAACTCTGACTTTCAGACATTCTATACTTTGAAGGAATAGGCCGATTTCAAGTGCAATGTGTCGCATAGTTTTAAAGTTTCTGGCTTATTTAGAAGGGTTACCAATAATTATTGAATCCTCATATTTTATTTATTTTTACTTTTTCATGCATAATATAATATAACGGTTCACCTGGCGTCCTCACTGAACTGAAGGAGGCAGCTTCGTTTTATTTGGTGACTGTAAGGACAAGTTAATTGGTGATGTGTAGCAACATTTATGAATTCTACAGCATTGAGAGGGTAGCAGTTGTAATAAAGCTGAATAGGAGGTATAGAATGAAGGTAGTACAAACCTACGCCCAAACCCGCAGTCACGATGATGAAGAAATAGAACAGTTTTATGAAGATGTTGAATTAGCAATGAGAAAGGTGCAAAATCAGTCTACTCTAGTCAAGGGCGTCTTCAATGCAAAAGTGAGGGGAAAGCAGGCTGGTGAGCAAGTAATTGACAACTACGGCATCGATTCTAGGAACACTAGAGGAGAGATGTTGGTACAATTTGTGGAAAGGAATTGGCTCCGAATAATGAATACCTTCTTCAGGAAGAGCAGCAACAGGAAGTGGACCTGAAAAAGCACTAATGGAGAGACAAGGAATGAAATAGATTTCATACCATCTGCCGATCCCAGCATAGTGCAGGATGGAGAAGTACTAGGGTGAAGTGCAGTGACCATAGGTTAGTGAGGTCTAGAATTTCTGTGAATTTGAAGAGAGAAAGCATAAAGCTAGTCATGAAGAAACAGGCCAACCTAGACGCAGTAAGGGTAAAAGCAGACTAATTCAGGCTGTTGCTTACAAAGAAATATGCAGCTTTAGAAGAGGAAGATAAAGACAACATAGAGGTAATGAATGAAACCATAACTAGGTTGATCTCAGAAGCAGCAATTGAAGTGGGAGGTAAGGCACCAAGGCAACCAGTAAGTAAGCTCTCCCAACAAAGGACCTAATAAAGTGATGGCAAAACATGAAAATGTCAAACTCGAGAGACCAGATAGAATTCGCAGAACTGTTGAAATTGATCAACAAGAAGTAAGTAATGGATATCAGAAATTATAACGTGGAAAAGATTGAGGAAGCAGTAAAATATGGACGCAGCATGAAATCAGTGAGAAGAAATCTAGGCATAGAATGTATGCACTGAATGATAAGCAGGGTAATATCATCAGCAATTTCGATGACATGGTAAAAGCAGCGGAAGGATTCTATACTGACCTATACAGTACCCAGAGCAGCCAAGCTACTTTCATTCGAAGTAGTGATGAACAGGATACAGAAGCCCCTTCTATAACTAGCAATAAAGTTAGAAGGGCCTTGAAAGACATGACCAGGGGAAAAGCTGCTGGAGAAGATGGAATAACAGTCAATTTAAGCAAGAATAGAGGAGATATCCTACTTGAAAAGCTTGCGGCCCTTTATAAGCAATGCCTCCCGACTTCAAGTGTACCAGAAAGCTGGAAGAACGCCAACATTATACCCATCCGCAAGAAGGGAGACGTTAAAGAATTGAAGAATTATAGACCCATTAGCTTGCTCTCAGTATTGTATCAAATATTCACCAAGGTAATTTCAAATAGAGTCAGGGCAACACTTGACTTCAGTCAACCAAGAGAACAGGCTGGCTTCATAAAGAGATATTCTACAATGGATCACATCCATGTCATCAATCAGGTAATAGAGAAATCTGCGGAGTACAATCAACCTCTCTATATGGCTTTCATAGATTATGAAAAAGCATTTGATTCAGTAGAATTACCAGCAGTCATAGAGGCATTGCGTAATTAAGGAGAACAAGGAGCATACGCGAATATCTTGGCAAATATCTACAAGGATTCCACAGCTACCTTGGTTCTCCACAATAAAAGTAGAAAATAACCTATCAAGAAAGGAGTCAAGCAAGGAGACACAATCTCTCCAATGCTATTCACACCATGCTTGGAAGAAGTATTCAAGCTCTTAGACTGGAAAGGCTTAGGAGTAAGATCAGCGGCCAATATCTCAGCAACCTTCGGTTTGCAGATGACATTGTCCTATTCAGCAACAATGGGGATGAATTAAAACTAATGATTCAGGGCCTTAACCAAGAAAGTGTAAGAATTGGGTTGAATATTAATATGCAGAAGACAAAGATAATTTTCAATAGCCAGGCAAGGGAACAAGAATTCAGGATCGCCAGTCAGCCTCTAGAGTCTGCAAAGCAGTACGTTTATGTAGGTCAATTACTCACATGGGACCCTGATCATGAGCAAGAAATTTAGAGAAGAATAAAATTGGGCTGGAGTGCATATGACAGGCATTACCAAATCATGACTGGGAGATTACCACTGTCGTTGAAAGGAAAAGTGTACAATCATTGCATTCTACCGGTGCTCACACATGGTGCAGACACTTGGAGGTTAACAAAGAGCCGCACAAAGAGCGGTGGAACGAAAAAAGTTACGCCTAACGTTAAGAGACAGGAAGAGAGTGGCGTGGATCAGAGAACAAGCGGGAATAGCCGATATTTTAGTTGACATTAAGCGCAAAAAGTGGAGCTGCGCAGGCCATGTAATGCGTCGGATGGATAACCGGTGGACCATTAGGGTTACAGAATGGATACCAAGAAAAGGGAAGCGCAGTCCAAGAAGAAGTAGTTTAATGATTGGAAAATGTGGAGGTCGGCCGGAAAATGGAGCAAAACTAGGTGGAGTGATGAAGTTACGAAATTCCCAAGTGCAAGTTAGAATCAGCTAGCGCAAGACAGGGGTAATTGCAGATCGCAAGGAGAGGCCTTCGTCCTGCAGTGGACATAAATATAGGCTGATGATGATCATGATGAGGTGGAGTTCAGTGTGGATAAGTAATTGGGGCTTTCGCTATGAATTACGCATGCAAGCACTGTAGAATGTTATGAGCGTGTCTAACGAGTGGGGAAGAATTGAGCCCACTGCCCTGGCAGAACTATAAAGACCACCAAGACCAAATTTAGCCAAAATTGGTGGTATGCTATGGAAACTCTCTGTGTGAAGTTAAATGTGGTTGGATCATACACAGCCTTTGTAAAAAATTTCTTATTCAAGTGCTAAATCGTGTCATATGCTATGCTTCTCAGTATCCCGACATAGCTAAAGGTTACAGCCGGTTTATATTTTGTGCAAAGGGGAGGGGGGACATGGTAACTGCAATGTGTGACAAACTTTTTACGTTCTTGATCCAGCTAGAAGCGTTGCGAATAATTATTGAACCGTCTTTTTTCTGTCCCTATTTTCAGGTGCCATAACACGTTCAGATTAGGTTTCAGCGATGTCCTCGGTGAAAGACATTTTGTTTATATTTGGCGAAAGTAAAGAGCACGTTATGGACAATATGTAGGTAAACTTTAAAGACAGGGGACTAATTATGACATTTGCAGTAAATTACGCTTGCAAGTGATCCGGAGCTTTATGAATGTGTTTTGCGAACAAAGAATTTATCTCGTAGCTCTGGCAGAACTGTGAACTTAACCGATATCAAATCTAGCGGAAATTCAGTAAGGAGGGTGAGGGGAGGAGGCATGGAGGGAGAGAGGAAGGGCCCCATGGTAAATGTTATGGCGAAGTAGCATGTGTATTGACGAATTACTGGCTTTGTAAAATTCCCCGACAAGAAGTGCTCCAAGGGATTACTTGCGGGCAAAGCTTGAAATGGTACAGTCATATACGAGCAACTTTTTAATGTATGCAATATAATTACAACAAATTAAAAGTTTCATTGCAACTGTTCGAAAGAAACAGCTTCGTTGGAATTAGGGTTGTCGCACACATCTGCTGTCATTTTTTTCTAGTGAATATTGCAAGTGATTAATGTTTATTGTACTTGGTTGCGTAGAACTTCGGCAATACTATTACCTAAACTAGCAATACATTTAGGCTGTAATCTTAAATACCAAGGACGTTTAATTATAATTATTGTTTGTAGCAAATGTACATTTTTATGTGCACTCTATTGTTGCTACTGGGCAGGATCCGGGACCTCTGTGAGACACTCATTGCCTTTTGTTCCTGCATCATCTTGAAATTTTATATAGTTGCAATAAATAAATGCAAATTCAAAACATTTTTCAAGCCGCGATGGTTCTGTATGTGTGATTGAGAAATAGGTCTATGCCTGTTCAATATAAAAATAACTGACAGACGCATTTTCAGGCTCTTTCACCTATTGAAATAGTAATTCACAATATATATATATATATATATATATATATATATGGTTGGTACATATATATATATATATGGTACATATATCTATATATGGTTAGTATATAAATATGGTTGGCTCGAAAAATGGTTGGTACGCCACTGTCAGGGCACTGCTTTTCTTGGCCGTTTTCATATATGTGAATACACCTGCCGGTACAGTTATTACGCTCCTCGGTGCGCGTAATGTGATGGGAGACCGCGGTGCGCGCGTACATGCACTACATAGTTGAGGAACACATATTACATGTCCCGTGACAGCGGCCCCTTTACACTTTTGGTATGCTTCACTGCAATAATTTTGGGTAAGCTTCACCGCGTAACAAAAATCTACTGCAGCGAAGCTGACTTTAGGAAACCGATTCATACAACGCATCTTACGAGGCAGGTTTGCTTATCACGCTTGGCAACGTTTGAACACCACACTTACTGCACTAATTTCTTTTGTTCTTTTTATATGTATTGAAATGAGGTTTATTGATACAGGCGTAGATGTAGATCCTTCGGAGATACTGGCACAGAACGGGTGGCTAAACAGTTACGTCGGGCAGCGCTCTTAGCCGTAACTTCGGCGTCGTCTTTTGCGGAGCGATCACGATGCTGCTACTGTTGGTGGTGTGCATCATCTGCAGAACATGTTGCACGTCTTCTTCATCACAATCACCCCCGGGAGAAAAAGCAGCCATCCTGGCGGCTCAAATAGTAGTGATCACGAGCGGCTCACGGTAAAGCTTAAGGCGATCGCCGTGAACAATGTCACGTCCACGACAACGGAGGTCAGAGGGGGGTGTCAGTGGTTCGATTAGGTAATTCACCGCAGACGTGCGCTAGACAATGCGATAAGGTCCATCCAAGCGGGGAAGAAGATTTGAAGAGAGGCCAGGAGCATACGCAGGTACTGACAGCCAGACGAGGTCACCGGGAGAGAAGACAGGTTGCTCACAGTGAGCGTCATGGAGCTTTTTCTGGCGCTGTTGCTCAGTGGTGGTGAAGTGGCGCGCTAACTTGCGACACTCCTCGGCATGACGTGCTGCAGTCAAAACGGGCACACATTCAGAAACATCGGGCTGGTAGGGTAGCAGGGTGTCCACGGTGTGGGATGGGCGACGGCCGTTGAGCAAAAAGTAGGGAGAAAAGCCAGTGGTAGTCTAGGTTGCAGTGTTGTAGGCGAACGTAACAAATAGTAGGATGAGGTAGAGCACTGCACGGGCCGATTTTTTCAGCCCGGGCCCGGCCTGGGCCCGTTTTTACGTTGGGCTGCCCGCCCGCGCCCGACCAAAAGTTTTATGGTGAGACCCGGGCCCGGCCCGGGCCCGAAAATAATCTACGTTACCCGCCCGGCCCGCCACCCCTTTGCCTTAGGCCCGAGCCCGGCCCGACCCCGGCTCAAAACCGGTCCGAACCCGACCCGAGACCGAAAAAGATCACCGAGCGGCATTAAAAAATAATATAAAGAGAATGAAAGGAATTTATTCTTAAGGCATAAACGCGTGTCATATGCAGTTATGAACACCATTTGAGCAGGCTGAAAGCAAATACCAGCGCGCAAAGTAGTACGAATGACGCTGCCGAGCAGCATCGCCAGCAGTTTCCAACGGCGCGACCTTCATGCAACCCAATTCACTTCTATAGCAGCGCCGCCACAGTATTTTTCCATGTCGGGCGCCTCACTGCAAAGCATGCGCCGCCCCAGCCGCTCGTCCCCCTCAACCGTATTCTAGTACACTATAGCCGAAGCGCAGCCACGACCGGTCGTGAGCGCAGCGCAAGGATGGAGTCAATGGAGAAAGAAAGCTTCTCGTTCCTCCATTGAGAAGCGCAATGCACTGCTGCTAGGCGGCCGGTTGAGAACAAGCGTGCGATCATGGATAGAAGCCGTGCCATACTTCAGCCGCGTGACGAATTTCTTATCTTACCAGTCATCGTTTTACCAAATCGCCTTTGAAGAATCAGCAAGTCGCGAACGCGCTTGCACCATGCTGAAAGCATTAATTACATTGATTTAAGTAAAGAATACTAGGGCATCCTTTGGTTTCAGGCGACTTCGGTCTTTCTGGACTTCTAAATTCTGTTCAAACAGCGCAAAATACGACGGAAGAAGAAAAGGGAAGTACGCAGGAGTAGCACTGCTAGCTTCCAACTGCACCGGCGCAACAGGTTTTTCAGAGTCGAGACGCGCGAGGATAACTCGCTGCACGTTACAAGCAAACCACCAGAAAGTCCGAGCCCGGCCCGGCCCCGCGTCAAAAAGCACATGCCGTGCCCGAGCCCGGCCCGAGCCCGTAAAATACTGCTCTACCGGGCCCGGGCTTTCGGGTAAGCCCGAGCCCGTGCAGTGCTCTAGGATAAAGTCCCAATCTGTGTGGTCAGAGGCGACGTACATGGCCAGCATGTCACCCAGGGTCCGGTTGAAACGTTCCGTGAGTCCATTCGTCTGGGGGTGGTAGGCAGTGGTTGTCCTATGAATAACGTGGCACTGAGCCAGAAGAGCTTCGACAACCTCAGACAAAAAGACGCGCCTTATGTCGCTGAGAAGTTCACGAAGTGGGCCGTAACGGAGGATGAAACAACGGAGCAGGAACGAGGCGACGTCGCGCGCCGTGGCGGCAGGTAGCGCCGCAGTTTCAGCATATCGCGTAAGATGGTCGACGGCGACGATGATCCAACGGTTACCGGCGGGTGTCATAGGAAGCGGACCATAGAGGTCAATGCCCACTCGATCAGATGGTCGGGCGGGACAGGGAAGGGGCTGCAAAGCTCCAGCTGAACGGCAAGGCGCAGATTTCCGTCGTTGGCAGTCCGTACATGAGCGAACAAATTTGCGGACGTATGTAACCATTCCTCGCCAGTAGTAGCGCTGACGAAGGCGTTCATATGATTTGAAGACTCCAGCGTGGGCGCACTGCGAGTCAACGTGAAAGTATGCGCAGATAGTGGAGCATAGGCTGCGCGGTATGACGAGTAGCCATTTGCGGCCGTCAGATACGTAGTTGCGTCGGTGCAGAAGGTCGTCGCGAATGGTGAAGTGAACAGCTTGGCGGCGGAGTGCGCGGGACGCTGGCAGCGTGGGATTGTCAGAAAGTAGGTCGAGGAGGGCCGCTATCCAGGGGTCGTGGCGCTGCTCTGAAGCAATTTTGTCGATGGTGAGAGGCGAGACGATGGGTGTTAGTGATGACAGGCAACTAAGGTCAGTAGGCAGAGGAGACCGTGACAGAGCATCAGCATCCGAGTGCTTGCGGCCAGAGCGGTAGACGACGTTGATGTCATATTCTTGAAGTCGAGGAGCCCATCGGGCAAGGCGGCCACATGGGTCTTTCAAATTTGATAGCCAACAAAGGGCGTTATAATCTGTGACGACGTCAAACGGGCGGCCGTACTACAAGTAAGGGTGGAACTTGCTAAGGGCCCATACGATGGCTAAGCATTCCTTTTCAGTCACAGTATAGTTGGTCTCCGCTTTGGTGTGGGTACGGCTGGCATAAGCAACAACGTATTCAGGACGCCCGGGTTTTCGTTGTGCTAGCACGGCGCCGAGACCTATTCCGCTGGCGTCTGTGTTTACCTCCGTCGAAGCTGCAGGATCGAAGTGACGCAGAATAGGAGGTGAAAAGAGAAGACGTCGTAAAGTAGCGAACGCCTTGTCGCAGGCTGGAGATCATGATGACAGGACGCCGGAGCTACCCAGAAGCTTTGTCAGAGGGCATATAATAGACGCGAAGTTGCGAATGAAACGTCGAAAGTACGAACATAAGCCGACGAAACTGCGAAGTTCTTTGAGATTTGTCGGTCTGGGAAAGTCAGTAACGGCACGCAATTTCGCGGGATCAGGTTGGACGCCGTGCTTAGACACGACGTGGCCAAGAATGGTTAACTTTCGAGCGGCAAAGTGGCATTTTTTTAGATTAAGTTGGCGCCCAGCGTTGGTAAGACACGTCAGAACGCACCTGAGGCGGTGAAGATGTGTCGTAAAATCCGGAGCGAAGACGACAACAACGTCGAGGTAACACAGACACATTCGGAAATGTATCCTCCATATTAATTTGGAATAATCCACCCATTTCTTGGCCAATCCCCCTCCGAGGGTAGGAGCCACAGGCGTGATAGGCTACAACAACAACAACGTTTGCCATTTCAAGCCACGCAAAACAGTGTCCATCATTCGCTCGAACGCTGCGGGTGCATTACAGAGGCCGAAGAGCATCACGTTGAACTCATAAAGTCCATCAGGGGTAACAATTTCAGTTTTGGGCTTGTCAGCGGCGGCCATGGGAACCTGCCAATACCCTGAGCGCAAGTCGAGTGAAGATAATTCAGACCCCTGTAAACAGTCAAGGGCATCATCTATTCTCGGTAGAGGGTACACGTCTTTGCGGGTGATCTTATTTACGCGGCGAAAGTAAACACAGAAGCGAATAGTCATCCTTCTTCTTAACGAGAACGACCGGCGAGGCCCACGGACTGTGAGAGGGCTAAAGAATGTTGCAGCGAAGCATGTCGTCGACATGCTCACTAATCACACGGCGCTCCGAAGGAGACACACGGTATGGTCGTTGCCGCAGTGGTGAATGGGAGCCCGTGTCGATGTGGTGCGTGACAGTTGACGTGCGTCCAAGGGCAGGTTGAATAGCGTCAAAAGAAGAACGAAAAGGTACAGGACGGCGATAAGCTCCGAAGGCTGCTCTGGTGTAGTCCGTCAGCGATGGACGGGCTAAAGATGTCGGTGCAAAAGTTGTCGGTAGCAGAAAGTACAGATGTCAGTAAGGTCGTCGCAAGAAGTAGTATCTGGCACGTCGACGATACGCAGGGACTGAATGGCTTGGACATGGCCGAGACACTGGCCACGGAGCAATGTGAGCGGAGCGGAGAAAAGGTTGCATACGCAAATATGGCTGAAACCAGCCGAAAAATTGAGGGTTGCGAAGGGGAACAGTGCAGAATTTTTTGCGATGAATGTCTCAGAAGGGGCGAACAAAACAGTGGCGTCAGAGATGCTTCCACAAGACACAGGTAAAACAACAGCGGCGTGCGGAGAAATGTCGGTCTCCTCAGCGACGACTAATTTGGGGGAATATTCGGGAGAATCGTCGGAATCAAGATCGCACAAAGGAGAAAGTTCGACTGCGGCCCGCTCGCAGTCGATGATGGCTTTGTGTCGTGAGAGGAAATTCCATCCAAGAATGACGTCGTCAGAGCAGGATGGCAGCACAACAAATAATTTTGAAGAATGCTGGTGGCCATATGTTTTGCAACAGGGCCATCACCTTGTCAGCGATGGCCGATGCAGAAATCTGAGGAGGAGGGGGGTCAGGACATCCGGACATCACCCCTGGATCATATTTGGTACAAACGAAAGAAAACCACGAGGCCGTCATGTTGGTGCAAGTTACGTGAAGCTAAGCCTAATGGACCGGAAGTTATAATGTAGTTTCGGCCCTAATCAAGAAAACTTTTTTTAATCGGCCGTTAAACGTATGGAGACATATTTGGTATCCAAAGGAAAACCTGAGGCCGTCGTGTTGATGCAAGCAAGCTACGTGAAGCTAGGCGTAATGTTCCGGAAGTTTTAATATAGTTTCGGCTCTAATCAAGAAAACTTTTTTAGTCGGCCGGTAAACGTATGGGGACATATTTTGTATCAAACAAAAGGAAAACATGAGGCCTTCATGTTGGTGCACGTTAAGTGAAGCTAGGCCTAATGGTCCGTAAGGTATAATGTACCTTCAGCTCTAATCAAGAATACTTTTTTAAATCGTCCGTTAAACGTACGGGGACATATTTGGTATCAAAGGAAAGAAAACCACGAGGCCGTCATGTTGGTGCAAGTTACGTGAAGCTCACCCTAATAGACCGGAAGTTATATAGTTTCGGCTGTTAAGAAATGTTACGTTTGTACGGCCATTAAACTATCAAACGAAAGGAAAACATGAGGCCGTCATGCTGGTGCAAGTAACGTGCAGCTAGGCCTAATGGTCCGGAAGTTTTATTGTAGTTTCGGTTGTAATCAAGAAAACTTTTTTAATCGGCCGGTAAACTTATGCGGACATATTTTGTATCAAACAAAAGGAAAACATGAGGCCTTCATGCTGGTGCAAGTTACGTGAAGCCAGGCCTAATGGTCCGGAAGTTATAATGTACCTTCAGCTCTAATCAAGAATACTTTTTTTTCGGCCGTTAAATGTACGGGGACATATTTGGTATCAAGCGAAAGAAAACCACGAGGCCATCATGTTGGTGCAAGTTATGTGAAGCTAAGCCTAATATACCGGAAGTTATAATGTTGTTTCGGGTGTAATCAAGAAAACATTTTTTAATCGGCCGTTAAACGTATGGGGACATATTTGGTATCAAACGAAAGAAAGCCATGAGGCCGTTAGGTTGGTGCAAGCTACGTGAAGCTAGGCCTAAGGGTCCAGAAGTTATAACGTAGTTACGGCTCAAACCAAGAAAACATTTTTTATCGGCCGTTAAACGTATGGGGACATATTTGGTATCAAACAAAAGGAAAACATGAGGCAGTCATGTTGGTGCAACTTACGTGAAGCTCAGCCTGATGCTCCGGAAGTTATATTGTAGTTTCGGCTCTAATGAAGAATGCTTTTTTTATTCGGCCGTTAAATGTATGGGGAGATATTTGATATGAAACGAAAGAAAACCATGAGACCGGCATCTTGGTGCAAGTTACGTTAAGCTAGGCCTAATGGTCAGGAAGTTATAATGTAATGTCGGCTCTAATCAAGAAATTTCTGTAATCGGCCGTTACACTAAAGGAGACATACTTAGTATCAAACGAAAGGAAACCATGAGGCCGTCACGTTGGTGCAAGTTACGTGAAGCTAGGCCTAATGGTCCTGAAGTTATAATGTAGTTTTGGCTCTAATCAAGAAAACTTTTTTCAATTGGCCATTAAACGTATGGAGACATATTTGGTATCAAACAAAAGGAAAACATGAGGCCGTCATGTTGATGCAAGCTACGTGAAGCTAGACGTAATGTTCCGGAAGTTATGATGTAGTTCGACTCTAATGAAGAAAACTTTTAATCGGCCGGTAAACGTATGGGGACATATTTTGTATCAAACAAAAGGAAAACATGAGGCCGGCATGTTCGTGCAAGTCACGTGAAGCTAGGTCTAATGGTCCGGAAGTTATAATGTAGTTTCGGCTGTTAAGAAATTTTTCGTTTAATCGGCCATTGAACTAAAGGGGACATATTTGCTATCAAACGAAAGAAAACCATGAAACCGTTGTGTTGGTGCAAGTTACGTGAAGGTAGGCCTAATGGTCCGGAAGTTATATTGCAGTTTCGGCTCTAATCAGGAAAACGTTTTTTAATCGGCCGTTAAACGTGTGGGGACATATTTGGTATCAAACAAAAGGAAAACATGAGGCCTTCATGTTGGTGCAATTTACGTGCAGCTAGGCCTAATGGTCCGGAAGTTTCAATGTAGTTTCGGCTCTAATACAGAATGTTTTTTTTAATCGGCCGTTAAATGTGTGGGAAGATATTTGGTATCAAACTAAATAAAACCATGAGACCGGCATCTTGATGCAAGTTACGTTAAGCTAGGCCTAATGGTCAGGAAGTTATAATGTAATTTCGGCTCTAATCAAGAATTTTTTTAATCGGCCGTTAAACGTATGGGGGCATATTTGGTATCAAACAAAAAGCAAAGATGAGGCCGCCGTGTTGGTGAAAGCTCCATGAATCTAGGCGTAATGGAAGTTATATTGCTGTTTCGGCTACAATCAAGAAAACTTTTTTTAATTGGCCGTTAAACATATCGGAACATATTTGCTAGCACACGAAAGAATAATATGAGGCCGTCATGTCGGAGTAATTTACGTGAAGCTAGGCCCAATGGTCCAGAAGTTATAATGTTGTGTCAGTTCTAATACAGAATGCCTTATTTTAATCGGCCGTTAAACGTATGGCGACATGTTTGGTATCAAACGAAAGAAAACCATGCGACCGTCATCTTGATGCAAGTTACGTGAAGCTAAGCCTAATGGTCCGCATGTAATAATGTAGTTTCGGATCTAATGAAGAAAACTTTTTTTAATCGGCCGTTAAACGTATGGAGACATATTTGGTATCCAAAGGAAAACATGAGGCCGTCGTGTTGATGCAAGCAAGCTACGTGAAGCTAGGCGTAATGTTCCGGAAGTTTTAATATAGTTTCGGCTGTAATCAAGAAAACTTTTTTTAATCGGCCGGTAAACGTTGGGGACATATTTTGTATCAAACAAAAGGAAAACATGAGGCCTTCATCTTGGTGCACGTTACGTGAAGCTAGGCCTAATGGTCCGGAAGGTATAATGTACCTTCAGCTCTAATCAAGAATACTTTTTTAAATCGTCCGTTAAACGTACGGGGCCCCGCAGGGGCGTCTGCGCAAGCAGGCGTTTGGTGAGTTGCGCCACCACGTACCCGAGCACACGAGGGTTGGACCCTCCCGCGTGTAGCCGTGCGCGGCTTAGCCGTGTCCGGGGAAAGGGGGATCCTGGGAGTTGAGCCGATGCCGGGTGCTTGGACCTTTACGGCCCCCCGGCGGAGGCAACACACTCCTTTGGCCTCTGCTTCACGTAGACGGCACCCTCGGACTGACCCACCCGGGGGAAATCGGCAGTCGCCCTTTCCTGTCCTCCTCCTCTATCTTCGTCTTTCTCTCTGACTTTCAATCTTTCCTGTCTCCTACTCGCTTCCTTTTACTTCTGATTTTCTGGGCGGCAAGGGTTAACCTTGTGTGGGTAGCCAACCTTGGGTATTCCATATTTGGTTATAGTAGTGACGTACAGCTGGCGTCTGCAGGTCTTGTGTTCACAGGCCCTGCAGCGTCCCCTTGTTGGGCTCCATGGTGGGTGGCTGGCGTTGCTGCCGAAAACCCGGATATTCTTATGGCTAGCCCTTTTCCACCACTCCCTGATCGCCGTCAAAAAAGAGGGCGCACCGAAGATGTATTCCAGTTCTTTGGACGTCAAAGACAAGATTTCCCACGATTTCATGTCATCCACTCAGAAAAACCAGAAAAACAAGTTCGAACAATCTCCCCTTTTCTTGTTTCGAAATCTCTAACTCAGGCTCTAGGACCAGGCAATAAGGCAACGAGGATGGCAAGCGGTGATCTCCTCTTGGAGCTCCACGATCGCAAACAATATGAAAAGCTGCCGAATGTAGTGTCCTTTGGGGACGTCCAAGTAACACCTGAACGTCGCCCCCGAGGGCTCCGATGTCGCTGCGCATGCGTGAGCTGAGAGAAGGTGAGAAAGGAGAACAACTCTCCTTTGCCGGATGTGACGTCACATTATTGTTCGTTTTTTGCTTTTTGAAATAGCTACTCTCGAACTCAGGCACTATGGTTCGCGCCTCGTTCGCGCGCGCATTGTGAGCATTCAAGTTTCGTTTTTTGCACTTGCTTCGTAGCTGAAATTGCGGACATTGCAGGGTTGGGCTTGATGACATTTGTTGCTCAGCTGCCGCGACACATTTGGAGCAAAGGTGAGTGTCGTGCGATTGCCCGTTCTCTAGCTGACACTTGTAAAAACAACCGGTTGCGCATTTGAGCTGTGGCCGATGTGATCTCGAAATTCGAAGGAGCACGAAACGGTTGTCGCAGGTCTCGTAGTGATCGCAGGATAATTTATTCGTTCGTGCCTTCAACAAGTACTATCACAGTTCCTACGCGTTACCCCGATGTAAAACGAACGGCGGAAGCGTTCACGCGCCGGAAAATGCATGCACTCAACTAGCTCTATCGGTGAATGCCGTCCTTTGGTATATATCTCGTGGGTAGGTCTTTGTTTCTCCATCTCTATGGGATGACTACGCTATGCGCCTCTTATTTACCCATGCAATTCAATTACCTTGCTGCTGCATTCAATTACCTTGTTCACTGCTTGCGCTGACCGCGGTAGGTGCGTCAGAGGCTTTCATTTGTTGCAGTGAGATAAAGAAAGCGTATTTCTTTCACTTACAGCTTCTTAGCAACTCTTTTGAGAGCCGTGGAGTTAAATCGCGCAATGTGTACGTTGTGAGCAAGCTGTTAACCAAACCCGCTTTACTGCTGCTGTCGCTTTTACGGGCACCTTCAAAATTAAACATATATGAGTGTATGAATTCAACTCACCTTTCTATACACATCCATTGCTTTCGTTGTTCGTAGATCATGTGCGTACCTTTGTAACCGTAATCGACATTGTAAAAACAGCAGTAAGGCAGATGACACAAATACTGTGTCCGCCTTAATTGTTGTCTGTGCTGTTTTTATAATGTAAACAACTCCACACACTTGCTGTTTACACCAAAACAATCTTGATATTTTTTTTTTCTTGTAGGAGGATTTGCTTCTAACTGCGGCAGTGACGTTGTGTATTGTCCTCAGGAACGCTTGCGGTGTGCACATTTGTCTAATTTGTTTCACTGTGCTGCTGCTGTCTTTACAGCTTCTGCTTATTTCCTTTGGCCGCACCTTATATTTGTTGTCTTTGTCAACATCTGACCTGTTTCTGCCTTGTTGAAAGCCACAAGTACTGCTTAGTTTGCTCAGTCTAAACCTGGTATGTATATCTATTTGCTAAGGGCATGCTTCTGCTCCTTTAAAGGTTGCTTTAACTAATAGTGGTTTGAGTCATTGTGTATGACACCAGATAATTATTGTTCTAAAATGGTGGCAAAGCTTGTCCGTGCACAGATTTAAAGTATGGAGATGCTAAACATTAAAATGTTCCAAGTTGCCACAAAGTATTACACGCATTTAAATTTGCAGTCGCAAAAGACGTACTAAAAGTATAATCCACAAAATTTGCTTCGAGGTGTCTTGAGACAATGAATTGTAGAGAAAGAATTCTATTGTGAGTTGCCAATGCTTGTCGTGAGCTCTAGCCCATTTTTCTATGCAGCCACTGTTGCTTCGTTGTCTGTGCTTGTTACTAACAAGAAATTGAGCTCCGTGGTTCCCCTGATTTTTGTAGCTCATAAAATGCAAATGTCTCGACATTGGCAGTGTTAGTGCCTCAAGGTAGAACACGAGTGTTCATTGGCCAGTTGCCTGCTTTTAAGATAATGTTGTATTTAATGTCAGGGGTTTAAAGGATACTTCACATCTGCCATCATGGCTGTTTGTTCTGCTGTCTAGCACTTCCAGGACAAAGTTTGGTACACATGTGAAACTATCCAAGAAAATGGACATTGGGACAACTGCTGACGTAGCTCACTTGGTAGAGCATCGCAAGCGCAAAGCAGAAAATGTTGGTTAAACTCCAACCGGCAGCAAGTTGTCTCTTAATGCAAAGCATTATCATGATCTATTTTCGAATTTCTTAGTACACCTGCCCAGGTAGCTTCATTAATAATTAGTAATGCTCCTGATGGTGGGTATTGAACGCGAGTCCCTAGTGCAGCAGCCCAATTATTTGCCCATTAGGCTACAGATGCATGCATAGCTCGCCAGATTAACCGCACTGGTTCTCTCGTAGCAGCTAATGCTTTCAGGTGTTATGTGACACTCGCAGAGTTTGGGATTCACCCGTTTCAGCTCATATGCAACATATAAAGCAGGTGTTGTGTTTGCTTTGGTGACGCGTTGTGCGTGCAATTGCTTTTGGTTTGTATTTGGTATTTGTATTTTGTTGTATTGTGCTTTGTATTCGATACTGTGCCCAAAGAAAAAAACATTTGTAAGCAGGTGCTCGAGTGACGTGAAGCTCACTCTCCCTCATTCTCTCTTGCAGGTAGTGCATCCAGTTTAGCGCCGTGCACATGTGTGGGGCATTTCCTTGTTCTTATTGTGCTGATGTGCCGTGTTGTACATAGGAGGAAAGCCGGTCCTCCACAATATGGTTGTCAGTGTTGCTGAATACAACACAGTCTTGCTGCCTTGACACGCCACATCATTTGACATCTTGGGGTGAGGTGGCATCTTGCTGCTCCTTGTGGTCAGGCATAGCCAAGACTGCAGGTAGAGTCCGCACACAAAGTTCGAGGTTGAACTATAGAACCAGCACGCCCAATAAATGTGTGTGCAAATTTAGCTCTAAGCGTGCTTTATGTCAGGAATAAAGATTCACAAAAGGGGCTTGGTCCATGGCCAAGCAGAGTGAGCACGAACAACAACAACCGTCTTCTTTCACATCCTTTGTTGGTGCCTGCCTTTGCCGCTACGTAGTAATTAATTAGTAATTAGTTTGCTAAGCTATCCATAACTGAGAACTCGATCGAGCATAGAAAGAAACATGACTATAGGCTCCTGTGTTTCTTATGTTTAAATCACAATTTGTAGGTATCAAACACAGCATAGCATAAATGATACATTGGGCACTGCAACCCTGTGATGTGCACATTGAGTGCCTTTTCGCGTCTTCTTCAGAGGGTACTAGAGATTTCTGGTTGGGTTGCCATAGATGTGTTAGCTCAGTGAATCTTCCTTCCAAGGCATTCAGTTTGTTAAAGTTAAGCCGCTATAGATGTGTCCTCATTGTTCAGGTTACTTCTGGCGACACGACAACGTTCTTGTGGCTATGATGTGATGCTTCATGACACACATGGTGCTCAATTCTGAATTATTGTTGGCATGCTTTTTCACAAATGGTTTTAGTAAGATGGTAAGAATGGTTTTAGTAGCACAGGCGACGCAAAATGAGCCACAGCATATGCTTTACCTCCAGCATGTTCGTGATCACCGATGGCATGTAAAACAGTGATTCAGACCAAGCATCGCAAAGAATGATTGTTGCCTTTCTTTCTTACAGGCTGCTGTGTTTCAGCTAAATCTGCTTTTCCTGTGTCCAGTGGCCTTGTCGCTCAATTAGTGCTTGCCAATTTCCATTACACTGCAACCCACTAAAAATATGAAATTTTAGAATATGATGCCTCCCCTCTCTTCCCTTGTCCTTCTGACCTTTCACTCTGCTGCAAGCTTTTAGATTTCAATGCTTAAATGATTAATACAAACATTGATGCTACCATATTATTTGATGGCTATCATGATGGCAATAATTTAGGTTAACCTGAAACTAAATGAGAAAAATTAAAATAGGCATGTGTGAGTAGGACTGACTGTTCCTGGTTTCTGGCTCTATGCTAAATTTGAGGTCTTTGCCTCAAGGAAATGGGTCTTGGATTCTCAGACCCTTTTTGTGATCCTGTGGACCCTTTTTGTGATCCTGTGCCTGTATCAGACCTGATATACAGTCACGGAAGTTTTACAAAAAGGAGCACCTTTCTTTTGGGGAACTGCTTTTTATCACAAGTGTGCTAGATAGCGCCAGTTATGCTATGAGCAGGTACAACTGCAGGTACAAACTATAGTATGTAGTTTAAAATAATTTCACATCTATTTGTGAACTTCCCAGGCCACTTCACAACTGCAAGCTGAATCTGATGTAGGCAGTGTCAGGGTCATGGCCCATATTTTAGTGAACGCCAAGAATGCGTCCTGTGACTGAAGTTTGAGCATTTGAGCCCACCTTTTGGAAGTGCTTTTTATGTGCACTCAGTAAGTGACAGTTATCCATGCTTCTTGACATGATTTTAAGTGATCCTAGAGGCAACACTTATTGATCTGCATTATGCAAATGTTTTTATATTTTCACTAATATACTGTGGTCACTATTACTGCGCACTGTTTAAAAGGTGTTGAATATAAAAAGCTACTTATTTGCCCTAATATAATGTAGAAATCACGTGGAAATAATGTAGGATCACGTGGAGCAGAGGTAGAATACCCGGCTTCAAATCTGAAGGTCGTAAGTTCGAATCCTACTCCAGTCCACCACATTTTCAGGCATGGAGTGGTGCCTGACACCGGCAAGAAAAAAATATATCGCCGAGACCTAGTGGGGCTATACTAGTTCAGGTGCAACCAAACTAGGAAGGCCCACTAAGCTTCATCAAAGTCACTCCCTCACCAGAACAGGAATTGGCCTCCCTGGTGCAGTATTCGGCCACTACCTCCCTCATGACTCCGACAATTAACCCATGGCCCTCAGTTCCCAGTGGCTGCGGAGCACCTGACCAAGGCGGCGGTCAGACCTGCTACGCGGCAGAGGGTGCTAAGAATCTCTGGGTCAAGACAGGCCGCCAATGGAAACTGAACCTGGCAACGTTCAACACACGTACCCTATCGAGTGAGGCTAGCTTAGCAGGACTATTTGAAGAATTATCAGGCATTTCCTGGGATATTATTGGCCTTAGTGAGGTTAGAACTGGTGAGGCTTACACAGTGCTGACTAACGGCCACGTCCTCTGCTACAGAGGTCTTCCAGATAAGAAAGAATCCGGGGTAGGATTTCTAGTGCATAACAACATAGCGGGCAACATTGATGAATTCTACAGCCTTAATGAGAGGGTAGCAGTCGTCGTAATAAAGCTGAACAGAAGGTACAAAATGAAGGTAGTACAAGCCTATGCCCCAACCTCTAGTCACGATGATGAAGAAGTAGAACAGTTTTATGAAGATGTTGAACTAGCAATGAGAAAGGTGCAAACTCAGTATACTTTAGTCATGGGCGACTTCAATGCAAAAGTGGGGAAAACGCAGGTTGGCGAGCAAGCAATTGGCAACTATAGCATCGATTCTAGGAATGCAAGAGGAGAGATGTTAGTAGAATTCGCAGAAAGGAATACGCTCCGAATAATGAATACCTTCTTCAGGAAGCGCAGCAACAGGAAGTGGACATGGAAAAGCCCTAATGGAGAAACAAGGAATGACATAGATTTCATACTCTCTGCCGATCCAAGCATAGTGCAGGATGTAGAAGTGTTAGGTAAGGTTAAGTGCAGTGACCATAGGTTAGTGAGGTCTAGGATTTCTCTCAATTTGAAGAGAGAGAGAGTGAAATTAGTCAAGAGGAAACAGGCCAACCTAGAGGCAGTAAGGGTAAAAGCAGACCAATTCAGGCTGGTGCTTGCAAACAAATATGCAGCTTTAGAAAAGGAAGATAAAGACAACATAGAGGTAATGAATGAAACTGTAACTAGGTTGATTTCAGAAGCAGCAGTTGAAGTGGGAGGTAGGGCACCAAGGCAACCAGTAGGTAAGCTCTCCCAAGAAACAAAGGACCTAATAAAGAAACAACAGAAGATGAAAATGTCCAACTCAAGAGATCAGATAGAATTCGCTGAACTGTCAAAACTAATCAACAAGAAAAAAGTAAGGGATATTCGAAATTATAACGTGGGAAAGATTGAGGAAGCCGTAAAATATGGACGCAGCATTAAATCAGTAAGAAGAAAGCTTGGCATAGGACAAGGCAAGATGTATGCACTGAAAGATAAGCATGGTAATATCATCAGCAATTTCGATGACATAGTAAAAGCAGCGGAAGAATTCTATACTGACCTGTACAGTGCCCAAAACAGCCAAGCTACTTTCATTCAAAATAGTGATGAACCGGATACAGAGGCTCCTTCTATAACTAGCGCTGAAGTTAGAAGGGCCTTGAAAGACATGACCAGGGGAAAAGCTGCTGGAGAAGATGGAATAACAGTAGATTTAATCAAAGATGGAGGAGATATCATGCTTGAAAAGCTTGCGGCCCTTTATACGCAATGCCTCACAACTTCAAGTGTACCTGAGAGCTGGAAGAACGCCAACATTATACTTATCCATAAGAAGGGAGACGTTAAAGAACTGAAGAATTATAGACCCATTAGCTTGCTTTCAGTATTGTATAAAATATTCACCAAGATAATTTCCAATAGAATCAGGGCAACACTTGACTTCAGCCAACCGAGAGAACAGGCTGGCTTCAGGAAGGGATATTCTACGATGGATCATATCCATGTCATATCAGGTAATCGAGAAATCTGCGGAGTACAATCAACCTCTCTACATGGCTTTCATAGATTATGAAAAGGCATTTGATTCAGTAGAGATACCAGCAGTCATGGAGGCATTGCGTAATCAAGGAGTACAGGAGGCATACGTGAATATCTTAGCAAACATCTACAAGGATTCCACAGCTACCTTGGTTCTCCACAAGAAAAGTAGAAAGTTACCTATCAAGAAAGGGGTCAGGCAAGGAGACACAATCTCTCCAATGCTATTCACTGCATGCTTAGAAGTATTCAAGCTCTTAGACTGGGAAGGCTTAGGAGTAAGGATCAACGGCGAATATCTCAGCAACCTTCGGTTTGCAGATGACATTGTCCTATTCAGCAACAATGGAGACGAATTACAACAAATGATTGAGGACCTTAATCGAGAAAGCGTAAGAATTGGGTTGAAGATGAATATGCAGAAGACAAAAACAATGTTCAATAGCCTGGCAAGGGAACAAGAATTCAGGATCGCCAGTCAGCCTCTAGAGTCTGTAAAGGAGTACATTTATCTAGGTCAATTACTCACAGGGGACCCTGATCACGAGAAAGAAATTTACAGAAGAATAAAATTGGGTTGGAGCGCATACGGCAGGCATTACCAAATCCTGACTGGGAGCTTACCACTGTCGTTGAAGAGAAAAGTGTACAATCATTGCATTCTACCGGTGCTAACATATGGGGCAGAAACTTAGAGGTTAACAAAGAAGCTCGAGAACAAGTTAAGGACCGCACAAAGAGCGATGGAACGAAAAATCTTAGGACTAACGTTAAGAGACAGGAAGAGAGCGGTGTGGATCAGAGAACAAACGGGGCTAGCCGATATTCTAGTTGACATTAAGCGGAAGAAATGGAGCTGGGCAGGTCATGTAATGCGTAGGATGGATAACCAGTGGACCATTAGGGTTACAGAATGGATACCAAGAGAAGGGAAGCGCAGTCGAGGTCGACAGAAAATCAGATGGGATGATGAAGTTAGGAAATTTGCAGGCGCAAGTTGGAATACGCTAGCGCAAGACAGGGGTAATTGGAGATCGCAGGGAGAGGCCTTCGTCCTGCAGTGGACATAAAATATAGGCTGATGATGATGAATGTAGAAATAAGCATTCTGCAGTCTGAAAAGTGAAGAAAAGAAACACAAAAAAGAAAAAATCACCGCCCAAGCACTCCATACAGATGGTTAACCAGCAAAGCTGAAACGTGCGGCCGCAGTGTTTATGACTGGGTTAATTACGTCTTTGTGTTTCTTAATGAGGTTACACACATGTTTGGCTGCGACGGAGAGAACGACGTCACTGAAAGTGTGTCCGCCGTTGTTGCCTGCGTTCGATGTCTCACATTTGCTTGGCGGTGTGGTTAGCAGCATTTGCCCGCCATTGCCGCTGCTTGTGATTCTTTGAAATTAAATCTGTCCGTCACGTAAGACAACGAATGGCTCATACCTCCTTAAGCAATGGCTCATGCGGCCTCCCCATTACGACGTCACAAGAGAAGTGAAATTCTACGCTGGAATTATGAGCCGCAACGGAGCCAGCTGTGGAAGAAGACAACGAACGCGGGAGCAGTGGCATGAGCGAAACCCGCGGGGTGCCAACAAGCCAGCTTCGGAAGAGACAACGATGCTCGAGCCAATGCTGATGATGATAGTTATCTGTACACAGGCGACAGACAGACGCTTTTTCGTTTCGCCTAGCCATATGGTCGCAAGATTCACAACCACTTTAGTTGATTATAAAAACATTGAAGTGCACGCAAACAGCCTCTACATTGCATCTGTGAAAAACATTGCTCCATCTTGCTGTAGCATTATGCACCTTAGCTTTGTGTGGAAGCCGCGGTTGCTGCACTGTGCTGCACCGCAATGAACCTTGGTTATGTGAAAAAGCCGCTGTTATTGCATTGCTCTTTACTGTTATGCACGTCAACCTTGTGGCAAAGCCACCACACTTGCACCGTGCTCCACCGCAAAGCATTTTAGGTGTGTAGAAAAGTACTTACTAAATATTGCATGTGCTGGATTTGAGCATTTTTAACGCAAAGAATTCTTTCTTCATACCAAGCACTTTGCAGTAGGCAATTTTATGTCCCGGCTCCTGTTAGTCTTTCCGATTGAAAACAAAAGTATGTCTGGCAGCGAGTCCAAACCTGTCTCCCAACATAACAGCCCAACGCTTTAGCCATTAGGCCGCTGTTGTGCACATACTTTGCGCTCGCCAATGTGTAGCTAGCTATATGAGGTAGTGGCCCATGCATTATGGTGCACGATATGTGTCGGAGCATGTGTGCATGTACAAGTTGCTCGTCAAATTGAGAGCATGTCAGTTTCTCCCATTCTTCCTTTGTGGCAGCACTTCGAGGTGTTTTAGACTGCTCCAGCTTTGCGAATCACCCACATTTCCCAGTCCCTTCATTGTAGCAGCTTCCACAACATGGACACTGTGCGACATTGTACTACCTTTGCATTGAGGGTGAAGGTGGTATGTGCTCGTTGAGTGAAAAATGTTGACAAGAGGTGTATGCACAGAAAAGTATGACATTCATCTTAATACTGCATATAATGATTCTATACTCCTTGTGCCACAGTGACCCATGCCCAAATCAGCAGACGGGCCCAGAATGGGCACATAACCATTTGTGCATACCGCATAAGCCATGCTGTCCACTCGGCAAAACAGTAGCCACCACAGTGTAGGCAGGAAGAGGCAAAGAAACCTTTATATTATACTACCATTGCAAGGAGAGTACGAAAGCGAAGGGCCTTTGTACTCTCCTCGCAATGCTTGTCACACATCACTCGCCATACACAAACACGTTGGTCAATGCTGCAATACTCGGCAGAACCCTAAACATAAATCCCCACAGTGTGTGGGATCTACATAATTATTTTTTTCATTTTTCAGACATTTGGTGGTACAGGCCAGTGCGTTACACAGAAATCCCACTACAGTGCAGCAACGTTCAGAATGTAGTACGAGGTACATTATGTAGTTGGCTATAAGTTAAAAAACATAAATTATATTAGTCGTCAAAATATAGTAGCCAGTGTTGAAACTACAGATTTTTTAAAATTCAAAATACCCCCAAAGGCCCTCATGAGGGTATTACATGGGGGGGGAGGGGTCACAGGCACTGGTGATAGATTATACATCATATTAAAAACAAGACAATATAACAAAAGTAATAATAGAGTGAAACATAGGTAATATACAAAATAAGTCACAATTATTTCAGAGAAAACATTAGTACATATTAGGACAACATAAGGCAACTGCAATGAAAAGCAAAACAGCAACAAACATCGAAAACACTGTAAAAGTCCCAAGATAATAATAATAAGATTAGTTGACAAGTCGTGAGCGAATTAAATCTTGAAACTTAGCCAAGTCAGATTCCGTGGCAATGTCTGATGGTAAGGCGTTCCACTCAGTTATTGTGCGCGGTAAGAATGAATATGCATAATGGAATGACTGGCAGTTAATGCGTTTGACTTTGTATGGATGGTCACGACGTGTAAAGATAACTGGTGGTGGCTGAAAGAAATCATCATGAAGTGATGGATGGTGATAAAGCTTATGGAAAAGTGATAGGCGAGAAATTTTACGGCGAAGTGCTAAGGTGTCCAACTCAGCTTTATTCTTTAACGAAGTGACGCTGGTGTAACGTGAATAATCTGAAAAAATGAATTGCGCAGCACGGTTTTGCAAGGCTTCGATGTTGCTG
>NW_023606089.1:0-80001 GCF_013339745.2 Dermacentor silvarum
ATAAAATTGATTTTTTTCTTTTTTTTTTTTCGAGCGTGAAAGAAGCCCGCGAATACACGCAAAATTGCCTCACAACTAGCCGCTCGAGGCACTATGCGTATATCCGCGGGCTTCTTTCACGCTCGGAAAAACACTTTTATGTACCCCGTATTGGGCAACAGAAAGCTGTATCGGGAGTTCTTCCTGTTGCTCTATAATTTTCTGATTGACACTTTTCAGCTAAATATAATATCTGAGAAGCTAATTATTTTTAATAATTGATTAATAATTATTAATTATAATGTTTATCTAATTATTTATCTAATGAAAAAATTTGAGTATCTGTAAGCGACGGCAAACAACATTACCTTGGTTCTGTCCAGCTACGTGGCACTTGCCTATATTTAAGTGTCGGTGCAAGAAAGTTGGGACACCCTGTATATACTGGGTGTTCAAAATTATAGGCATTACGAAAATTTTTAAAAATCGCTTGTAGCAGCTAGCATAATTCTTATCGCTTAGCTTGGTTATTCGAAGAAACGGACATTAGTAACACAAGAAATTCAAACTAATATTCTAATAATGAACAAAAAATGACTAATGAACGTCTTAGTTAATTATTTTACGACACATATTGCAATATATGAATTGTAGCCGGTGAGCTTGCAAGACGCGTCCACCTAAAATGAATTTCCAGGATAACACCAGTTTCGAGATATTATTTCCCAAAGTGTGAGACGAAATACATGGGCGTTTTAGTTACTTCTGTGCTTCAATGTATAAAACAGCATTTTGGTAACAAAGTTAGTGCATTTTTACGGCGAGTTTGATGGCGCATATCTCCAAACTGGTGTCATTCTGGAAATTCATTCCAAGTGGATATGCCTGACAAGCTCACCGGCTCAAATTCTTAAATCGCAATATGTGTCGTAAAGTAATAAAATTACAAGTTAATTAGTGATTTCATCTTAATTAGTTGAATGTATGTTTCGATTGCTCGTGCTACTAATGTCCGCCTCATCGATTAACCCAGCTCAATGATAAGAATTATGCTACCTGCCACAGGCGATTTCTAAAAATTCCGTAAAACTTAAAAATGACCACCCTGTATGTATATGTATGTATATATATATATATATATATATATATATATATATCACATGTCACTGTGGCGTGAATTCGCGTCGTGCAACCCCTCGCATGGTGCCACCCAGACTTCTCCTAGAACGTCCTACTCTCAACCTCCGCCAGACGCCTCGCATGGCTCTCCTGTCTCATACCATCACAACCTTCGTGAAGAAAGTACACAGACAACTCCGTCTGTGGGCCGCCGCTACCCTTCCCGCAAGAACTCGGCTCGAGACAACGCCGCAAACTGACTGTCAGTCCCCGGTAACTCTGTTCTACATATCCCTTCTCGAACGTTCTTAAAAGTTAGAAAAATTGCTGAGAAAGGCATCCGTTCTGAGTTGCATATCACCACATTGTCGTCGTACTTGAACGCTTCTGTAGTCCCAAGGGGCTTACAGCTAAGACTGAAACCGGCCACCTCCGAACTTTCCGCTTTAAACAAAGCAAAGTGGCAACTGATATTAAAAAACGCCTCGCTAGAGTTATTGCGTGTAGTTGTTGATCACTACAAATCATGTATGGTACGTCTTCAGAGCGAAGAAAGGCGCCTCACTACGCAGCTGGAGGCGCATGAATCAGAATATTTAGCAGCCTACAAACATAGCAAGAAGAACAATTTATGCGCGCTCAAACGCAATAAGTTTATCCGCGATGGTGTAGCCCCTTCTGAATGTATTGCCAATACAAATAATGTTCCCGTTGAATCATCTCTTATAAACAAGCCCACTGAACCGTGCAACAATGTTGTAAACCTTTCCGCGGTTACTCTTTCTGGTGCTCATATGACTGCCTTATCGAAGGGTCTTACTTTTTGCCCAACCTCAGGCGGATTCAGTGAATTTCAGCTTTTAAAGGACCTAGACCACTTTGCTCGAAACATGCGCCTTAAGGAGTACTTTCATAACCGTGAAAGTCCTAACGAGACTAGACCACCTATGCCCACATACAAGCACTGGACACCACCGCCGCAACGCGATAAGTGTCTACATATGTACATCAGTGCTGTGCAACGTGATATCCTCGAGGCGTACAAGACCCGTGTTCCCTACCGACCGAATCTGACGAAGGAAGAAAAATCAGCGCTAGAACAATTAGGCAATAACCATGACATTGTTATTAAACCTGCAGATAAGGGAGGAGCAATCGTTCTCCTTAATAAGGAGGATTATGTCGAAGAAGCTAACAGACAACTCTCGAATGCCAGTTTCTACAAAGCACTTCCGAACGACCCAACCGATAATTTTAAGGCCATTTTGAAAGATACACTTATGGCACTACTGAAAGAGAAAAAGCTAGATGAAAAAACCGTTCGGCTTCTGGTACCGCTCAGTCCTGTGGCGGGTAGATTTTACTTGCTCCCAAAGATTCACAAACAAGGTAACCCAGGCCGCCCGATTATTTCCGGCACAAACACTACAACTGAGAACTTGTCACGTTACATAGACTCTATTATCAACGAGATTCCCGGATCATTTCCCTCATTTGTAAAGGATACGAACTATTTTCTTCAAGGTATATTAAATCTTGTCATTCCGCAAAATGCAATCCTTGTAACGCTCGACGTCGCCTCTCTTTATACCAACATACCGCATGCCGATGGAATTGCAGCAGTCCTTAAGACTTATGAAGATTCTCGTTTCGAGAAACCTGTTGATAAAGAAACCCTGGGATCGTTGTTAAAGCTAGTTCTTGAGCTCAATAACTTTGAATTTAATAGTTGTCATTATGTTCAGATCAGTGGTACGTCAATGGGAACTCGAATAGGCCCAAATTATGCTAATATCTTCATGGGTGTTCTGGAAAATGATTTCTTGTCCAAAACTAACCTACATCCTTTCTTTTATAAGCGTTTTATTGACGATATCTTCTTTATTTGGACACATGGGGAAGCTGGCTTGTTAAAGTTCATAGAAGAGTTTAACCACTTTCACCCTTCAATCAAATTTTCGCACAATTACTCCTCATCTTCGGTCAATTTTCTTGACGTCACAGTCACGCTATCGCAAGGTAAACTTCTGACAAAACTTTACCGCAAACCTACTGATAGAAACCAGCTTCTACACTTCCAGAGCAGCCATGTACGACATTGCAAAACCGGTATCCCCTACAGTCAGGCTCACCGCTTCAAGCGATTGTGTTCTGATCGCAAAGACTTTATTTCTAATTGCGAACAACTTAAAAGTGCTCTCGTTAAACGGCAGTATCCATCAAACTTAATTGACGACGCCATATGCCGAGCAGACCAATTAAGTAGAGCCGATGTTCTTAGCGGTAATCGATTACCCGAAAGACGTACCAATACCAATCTTGTGCTAACATTCTCGGCATCAGCGCCAAAAGTTTCTTCTATATTGAAACGCCACCACAATATCCTTGCCCAAAGTGAACATCTTTCCGATATATTTCCCGAACCGCCTCGCGTCGTGTACCGACGGGGTAAAAACCTCCGCGATATGTTAACCTCCTCAAAATTAAATGAGCAGAATAAAACATCTGGCTGCGCCCCATGCAACAAAGCACGTTGCAAGGTGTGTAGGCATATGCAAACCACCCAGAAAGCGATTAGCACATTTTCAGACTTTACCCTAAAAATTCGCGGATCCTTTAATTGCGACACCTCCAATGTAATATATATTCTTGAGTGCACTGTTTGCAGAAAACAGTATATTGGCCAAACAGAAACCTCGTTCCGAATACGCTTTAATAACCACAGATCGCATGCTAACACGCTTCCTAACCTACCATTATCAAAACATGTTCGCCTACCAGGGCATTCTTTCGAAAACCTCAGGGTTACTATACTTGAATCAGGCTTTCATTCCCATCACGATCGCGAAGTCCGCGAGTCTTACCTGATCTATAAATTTAACACCGTGTCATCTGGCATTAACGAAAGTACAGGCACACTAACTAGTGTTCCTACTAAGCATCCTTGACTTTAGCCGTGACTCCCGATGTCTGCCATTAAACGTAGCTTTCTTTAAAAACTACATCTTTTTCTCCTTATCATCATCATTTCATCATCATCATTCAGCCTGCTCAACTATGGCGGTTACTGAGCAGTGCGTATCACCTGCATTGTACTGTCGCATGGCGCTTTAGTACCCCCACAGGTTGTTGGTTAGTAAACTAACGATTCGTTCCTTTACTGTATGCCACGTGTGAGCCACATTTCCATGTTTGTTATTGATATCGAGTGGCTTGCATTGCAATGATCCCTGTGTTGTGTGCCACGTGGGCTGTATGCCACCTCTGCTGAGATTACATGATTAGTTACGGCCGGAACATGTCTGCATATAGTGTAATTGCGAATTGTATCTCTATCTTTCGTTACGTGCGATTTGACTACTGCTGTGGCGAGTACTAAGAGAATGCCAAATCACTTACCGTATGATCAGCTTCGCCGCTGTTATCGCGAATTTTACGTTGCATTGTCATTATCATTATTGTGCACAACACAATCTTATGTATAGCGTGTATATAAGGAAACGCGATCGCATGTACTTGTTGCTTTGACGAAGGCTGGTCCACCAGCCGAAACGTTGCAAAATACACTGTGCTAATACAACGTACGTCGTCTTCTCTTTTCTTCAATATATATATATATATATATATATATATATATATATATATATATATAGACACAAAATTGGAGCACAAGACAAACGTCCCAACAAGCAGTGACCAATAACCGATGATTGGGCACCTCCTGGATTCCCATCGGCTTCTATGGTAAGTGGCCAGTGCCCTGTCTGTGTCAGAAAACGGCATTGCCTCCATGTTAAATATGGGCAAGATGGTGGGAAAAGTAGTATGTAAGCATAATAAATAAATATGTTTTTTAAAGAGTGCGTTTCGTTTACTTGTTAGCCCTTCGCGCACAATAGAATGAAACAAGTTTGGGTGATATCTGCGACGTGGTGTCCATATTTTTGAAAGCCTAGGTCTATTCTGTAACACGTACAGACGCGGTGCTGATCAGTGTGCTTGGAAACTGCTTGGCCACCACGCACAATCTACGCTGTTATACTTTGCCGGTAGCAAATCGTAGCGCAGAAGCACCGGTACACATGTTTAATCAATAGGAAGGCATGCTGTCTACCGTTTGTCATGATGTCAAACTAACAAGCACGAACAGCGACAATTGTGTACGTTGCTCATTTCGCGCCGGTTGCTTCACGTATTAAAATAAATATTTCTTTTTAATACAAACGATTAAAACTGTGTGCGCACACAGGGCGCGACATTTGCGACGTTTGAATTTTGCACTATTTCCCGCGCGCTCCGTACGTGACCGGCCGGCGCACTGCGTTACCGCGATAAAGAAAATAGTTCCTCAAGGAAGCTAAGCAGAAAATTTTCACACTCTTGCCAACCACAAAAATTGTTAAGAAATACCATTATATTACAAGATTTGTTAATATATATGGCAATTCATATCTATGAACGCGTGGATTTGTATGCGCGTTTTTGTGTGAATGCGCGCTTGCGCTGTTGACTCTTTGGCGGATTCCGGAACTTTGTGCGTGCGGCGTATGTGTGCGGGTTGCGTGATGAGTTTGCTGCGTTTTCTGTGCCCTTTGCCTCGCTGTGACATCTTTGGTATATTACAACTTATTGCTCGGTCTTAATGGGCTACACGTTGCCTCGAAGATCACCATGATCGCCTCCGACTCAGCCACATCGAAGGTGAGTGAGTGTTTCGAATTCCACTTGCTCGTTCTTTGCGACGCTATCAGCAAAAGTGCGTACAGAGCCCGTGCGTGTCTTCCACGCGCCTGTGTGCTCGTTTTCATTACTAGTACTATCCTTCCGTTGCGAGAATTGGTTGTGCAGCACTAGATTTGTGATATTGAGCATGAAGTTTTGTCCTGATTTAACTTCACAGCGCGCTTGCGGCGACGTAATGCAGCTATATGTGGAGCCAGCTAAAACAGGGCATGTTGTGTCACGGCCGGGCTCGACTGGCGCGCGCGCTCGCTTCTTGCGAACGCGCGCGCCAGTCGAGCCCGGCCGTGGTTGTGCGCGCCACGATTTTTGGTACGGTGTTCCAGCACCGATTGAAATTAGCCTTATTAATGAGCGCTCGTGCTCTGCCGTTTTGGTGGGCAGCTATGTGGAGCCAGATAAAACAGGGCATGTTGTGCGCGCCACGATGTTTGTTACGGTGTTCCAGCACCGATTGAAATTAGCCTTATTAATGAGCGCTCGTGCTTTGCCGTTTTCGTGGAAACAATGCGACGTGAAATAATCCGAACTGTACTGTAATCAAGTATATTTCGTTCACGCAACGCCGTCCATTGACGTGCATCTACTACATGGCGTGTCGGGATCGGCGAAAATATGCGCGGGGCGTTTTGCCGTTCTAATGTATTCTGCTGCGCTGTTCGCTTCAGGATCGAGTGCCCAGAGTCCGCTGACACGCCGTGCGGTAGACACGCGCTGTGGCGCGATAATAATAAAGAATTGCAATGGCGTATATGTGATTCTATGTGATAGGTGAGATAAAAAGGGCTGATGCCAGTGAATGCTGTGAAATCATCAGGTTATCTGTGGTTTGTTTTCCGCCGGTACTCGCGCGGTGAACTTTTTTTTTAACCATTATCTCCCTTCGACGCCATCGAGTACTTCCCGCTAACGCCTTCGCGTAGGCGCTCTATATTCACGGAAAAGGCAGATTCTGTGGGATGCTATGTTCTGCTTTAATGGGATGAAACATTCAAAATAATGTCATCGTGTGAAGTTTCAGCCTTTGGCCCTTCAGTAACTGATTGATATAACCAAGTTCGAAAATCAGTAAAGGAACGAGATGCTTGGGCATATTTGCCGTGTCGTCCCACTGTGCTCCCAGAGGCATGTAAGCGTTATCGACAAATGTAAAAATTTAGCAAGGACTTTTTATGAGATAGAAGCAGACAGCTATGTCAATAAGTTATTTTTGCGTTGAATTCACACACTAAAGAGGATAGAGAGTTAAAGGGGAGCGTATCTTGTGATCTAAATGACGCTTTGCCATAAGCTTGGAAGAATGGTTTGTTGGTGGAGCAGTTCTGTGGAATACTTAGAGAGTAAGCAAACTGCAGTAGCAGCAGTTAGACGGGGAGTAAAAAATGCAACACTGGTTTTATATGAACGAGCTACCTTTAAGATGTGGCCGCAACAGTTCATGCAGTAGATGAGCAAAAATAATTTTAAAGTTTAGGAGAGAAATTAAAAATAAATTATTTCCCCACCTCACATTGCCAGTGGCAAGAGCAGCCATGCTTTAATGTTTTCAATCAGTCATTTATATCCATCCATTTATGTCGGCCTAATCGTCCATGTAGATGTTTTGACTGTTGCTTTTGAGTTATCGTGGCGTCGCATTTTAATACTGACATCTGTTTTCAGAATCAAAATGAGCCTGGAGACGCCACAGCCGGAATGCGAAAGGTGAATTCTTTGGCCATTCATCGTCTAGCGTCACCATGATCAAATGCACTGTTGCCAGGAGAATGTATTGCGGGGAGGTATTCTCCTTAAGATTTAGTAAAAATGGTAGCATTAAGTGTCTCCTTTGCGATTTTGCATAGCCTTTGATTTGCAAGTCGATTCATTTGTTTGATGAGGTGGGCAGTTGGCACACCCTGTCTGTGTCTTATGTACACATTCAGCTGAGTAGGTCTGGGACACAGCAAGCGAATCTGATGTGTAGTGGTAATCGCATTAACGTCGACAGATTACAGAATCTGTAATGAGCTGCTTGCTACTGCTGCTTGCCAACACAAGCAGCAGTTGCCCACGATGGCGTGAAAGAGGTTCATTGAAGAATGGCACATACTCTGAGTCACATACCCAGAGATCCAAGCAGGTCCATCAGATGGTTATTAACCCACTTCCCGTCTACATAGCAGCCCTACCCATTAGGCCATTGACCACCAAGTGACACAAATTGGCTGGAAAATAGTTAGACACCCGAAAGTATGTGAAGTATCCTAAAAATGCTACTTGCAATAAAGTTTTCAATGCTTTGGTTTACTTACTATTTTATTTTGTACTGGGTAACTCTTTGTTTTTCTGAAGCACATGGCATCCTAACAGCGTAACAAGCTATGACATTAGTTTTAGTTGTTTTTATTAGTGACATTAGTTGACATTTTAGGTCTGGAGCAGGCAGTATTTCTGTGATTTATTCGGAGTGTGGCTGTTGGGTAAATAATCCTTAAACTACCTCACTAATAGTATTTACCTAAACGTGCCGTTTCACATAGGTTGGAGAAGTGCTTATTCAGATGATCCTGGCACAGCTTGCCATGGTGGACCAGGCAAGTTTGCAAGGGCCTTGATTCACCATGTGTTCACAGAGAACCTCATGGGCCACTCCTCGGAAACAACACCACCAATAGGCAAAAAGAGGCTCTTGGCCTTATCAGGGTCAACGCTGCTATAGGCAAGTACCGTACATCCTTTTACCCATTGCATTTTTGCCTTCACATTTTGTACTTGGAATTACCAGCTTGCTGCACAACAAATGACTTTCAAGTAGCCTGTGTCTGCAACTACGTGCTACAATCGCCTACTATTTGGAACGAATGTTCATTTGATCTCAAGTCTCTAATGCCTCCATACTAAAGTGCTAAATTTTAAAAGAAGCATTAACTGCCAGAAGTGATTGGTGGCTCCAACTGACAAAGTTAGGTGTATTTGCGCATTAGTTGCACTACTTGACTGTCATTGCAATGAACAGTTGGAATGAAGCAACTACCAATCTGTAGTACCAATCTGTGAAGCTTGCTACCCATCTGGTGCTATAGCGGGTGTGCTTAAGTAGCCTGAAAGTGTTGTTATAATATAGGAATTGTGGAGAAGCTATGCTCAAGTGCAGTTACTGCTCAACTCGAGGGAGAGCACTTCCACCAAATTTCAGCAATCAATATGGCCCTCCAGATTCTGTAACGCAAAACATAGTGGTTTCACCTATTTCAACAGACCACGTTGAATTAAAGTTGCTCCTGTCTTGAAGGAGGTCCATGTGGTGGCAGACAGTAGCCTTTAAGCAGAGGGAGCTTAAGTTACGGGGCATAATTGTTTGGTTGTTTCGATCAAAGCAACAATAGGAACAGTTGCCAAATTCGTTGTCAACATTGCTATGTTTAGCAATGTCCATTCATTCTAGGCACTCAACCAATTAAGATCCAATTTATCACATTGTATTCTAGGATGTGGAAAAAACAAAGGTATTTATTTGACTTTTCCTCGCGTTCCCATAAAATGATCAGTACTCAGTAGGCCCTTGGCAGCTACTATATAAAGCTTCTTACAGAACATGAGGCATGTCCACAGCGCCCACTCTGAAATTGTTGGAAATGTCTCCTGCTTTCTTACTTCAAGGACGCACTTGCCTGTTTTCAGCGTTATTATAAACCAGTGCTCAAGTACTATGGGTTTAGATTTATCAAAGGTTGAATGAGCTTTGTAGGTGTTCATGTTTAACCCTTTGAGGATCACATATTTTCCGGCAAACGTCCCCCAATTTAAGCGTTATATTTTTATTCTGGATTGTTCTTCAGTGACCTTTCCAGAAAAAAATTGGGTAAATAATTTTTAGGTCACAAAGTGACAAAGATTTCTTATTGTGTGCTGTTTTACACCATGCTTATTGTAGCATGCAGGGCAGACTAGCATAATCACATTTTTAAATGTAATGACACTCAAAAAACATTAAACTAGGTGAATACTCCCAAACTACTGCAGTGATGGGCACCGTAGAGTAAAGAGAAAGATCAGTTTTGGAAGAAGCCAAGGGGCAACAGCACAATCAGGATTTTTGTAGAAGTCGCAGAAGGTTACAGAATCTGTAATGTGATGCTTGGGGACACTTCATTCTTAAAAGGTATGCTTATTTATATGTTCTTTCGCCGCCTCATATTTATGGTCGTGACCACACGATTTGTTTCCACCACTCTACATGCATGGCAGTGACCCTCAAAGGATTAGCAGAGCCAGTCCACTTGCATATTTCTCTTGTAAGACTGAGCATTTGTTCGAATTTCTTCTTCGCATTTATTTGTGTTAGTGTAACCAGGTCGGCGTGCAACTGCAGTAAATCCTTGTTATAAGCAGTATTTTGTTTTCAGTAGAGAGGCATAAGAATGGTCATCATGATGCGAGAAGTGCACTCCAGTAGCATATGAGTTTGTAAAACAAATTCAGATATACCACACTCAATTCTGGCCACATAACCGTATTTGGAGCAACTCCTGCAAGGAAAAGTGCAATAAAGTGCTGCACATTTTGATTATGATTGTTGAGAGAACTAATTTTAGTTGCCAGTAGTCTACCTTTAAGTTTTTTCACCAACAGTATGAAGTCTTTTTTCCACCATTTTGTTCCTAAGCAAGCAACATTCACATTTTCACATCAAGGATATTCATGAAGTTATTCTGCCACAGTGGGCTTTTCCTGTTTGCCTTCTGCATATTGTACTAAATGGAGTCCTCCAGTGCCACTCCACTTTGAAAGCTGGTCATTCTCTAGAATTGAACTCGTGAAAACTTGGAATAAACAAAGAAATGAAACAGTTTCATTATAACAGGGTGTACTTTATGTCGCACTTTTGCATGTGGAACATTGATCTTTAACGTCATGCTGTTTTTCCTTTTTTACAGGCTTTCCCTGTCACAAGTTTCCTGGGACAAACATGACCTACATTAAGAACACTCTGGCCTCACTTCTCGCAAGGGACCTGAAGTGTCCAGAAGAGCTCAAGTCTGTGGACAGTTCAAGTGTTGTGCACTTGCAGCCCTCAACATTTTTATTATTATGATGTTTCTAGTCACCTGAAAAGCCCAGGTTGGATGGTTCAGACATAAGTACTGTGTTGTGATTAATAATTAATTGCACAAGTGTTGCGCTTTGTACTTTAGTACATTTTTACGTAAATCTTTAATATATTTCTACAAAAGCTAGTGTTTCTTGACTATTTTATTTCATAGGTATCTTGGGTCATTTCATGCCAAGACTGTTCCATGACGGCACACCATTTCAAGTTTGTTTGATAAAGTAAAAGTAGGCCCACAGAAATTTTACAGAAAATTAGGTTTCATACGTACACCGGAAAGTGGAATCTGTGCTATTGTCAGAGTGGTTCTGTTTAAGGAAAACTACATATTAACATTTGTTTGTAGTAATGGTTTATTTTGCTATTTCAAAACAGTAAGAATTAAGTGTTAAAGTTTGCTTAAATTCAGAGTGCAACAACAGTTCTCGGGCAAGGCAGCGATGTGCTTTCTTTCATGTATGCATGAAATCTGATTTCTTACAAATTCTTTCATTCTAACTTGTTTTGCGCCACTCAAAAATAAAAAAAAATTTCCACATGCCAGTTCCATTTAAGTCTTCCAGCAGGTAACTAATGGCCACTGTGTATCAGATAAAAATCTTAAGTAGTCAAAGTGAATAAATCGCTTGGTATGTAATGACCTGCCCAGGAACCTAGTAATCATGGCAGAAAACGCAACTGGATCGTGCAACAAGCAATGCAGCACAATAAACTGCTCCCATGGCACAAGTTATTGTAATTACCTTGTCGTTTCAGAGGTAGATAACGTTTAGTAAAATGGGCACACCATTTAACCAATCAAGAGTCTCAGTGGGTTCATGCAGATTGTGCCATGATTATTAAGTTACTGGCTACCAAATAGAGAAATCAAGTACATTTTAAATGGTATTTACTGTAATGCTTGTATAATATTTATTTTCTATTTATTTCAATTTTGAGAAATGTTTTACTTTAGGGCCACGCAAACTTTACATCTCTCAGTATTCAATTTCGTTATTGTATCAAGCTGCTGACAGTTTGTAGATTGCGTTAAGAATTTTTTGATCTCAAGGCACACATGGCTGTACAGTTAGCAAATGTTTGGCTTCAATACACAATTCAGCTAGAAAAAAAATGCTTTTTGTCCACATCAATTTTGAGCTGTTGATTTTGTGAAGGAGTATTGATTTTGTGTGTTAAGCCAATTCGAAAACTGGCTTAATGGTTCTGCTAGCAGCTCTATAATATGTTTTATAACAGGCTATATCTAAAAGTGGTTTTGATCCCTGGGTGACCCAGGTCTTCAATACAGAAGTGCCTGAGTTTGCCCCTGTCCTCTAGTATGCAAGGACCACATCAATATGGATGGCATCAATGGTAATGCCATGAGACTCAACGTAGCTCAGCGGTGTTTAAATAAAAGTCTAGTGCAGTTTTCAATACTATTCACCAAACAGCATATTTCAGTGGGCTCTCAAGTGATTTCAATAGTGACGTTCAGCACTGCTCCAATAATATTTAAATGTGTTGCATTATTGACTAACATTGCACGTTGGGCTTGTTGGTATAATATAATGGAGGCAAAAGGCATTGTGCATCAGAAACAGGACACAAGAGGAAGAACACAGACAACACACACGTTTGGTGCTTAACGTGTGTGTTGTCTGTGTTCTTCCTCTTGTGTCCTATTTCTGATATGTAGCACCTTTTGCCTCCTTCAAGCAATACTGACGTTTAACGCTCATCCAATAATACTTCAACGGGGTTTCAATATTGATGTTCAACAATGCTTCAATAATATCTCAGTGGGGTTTCAATATTGATATTCAGTACTGCTCCAATAATATTTCAATGGGGTTTCAATATTGACATTCAACACAGTTCCAACATTATGTCAATGGTGTTTCAATATTGGCATTCAACATATTTCAACAATGTCTCAACAGGTTTTCAATATTGACATTCAACACATCTTCAACAGTTCTTCAATGGGCTTTCAATATTAGAATTCAACATGGTTCAGTGATTCCACTCCTGCGCCAACTGCGCCAAAGTGCGCCAATTGGGATTTACTGCGCCATCCTGATACAATCGACGAAAATTGCGCCTAACTGCGCCAAACAGTTTCGGATTTGACGACGTCTATCGCCAATTGCACCACCGGGGAATTAAAATGTGCAACGTGACGATAGGGCGAGCCTTAGTTGCAACCTTAGCTGCAAACAGGAGACGAGAAAGCTCTAGCGCGTACGTCCCAATTAAGGTCACTGGAACCTGGAAAGTACCGCAGCCCTTTTCTCTAATTAGCCGCCGCGCCGCCGATTGGTCAGTTGCCGTCAGGTGATCACTTTCCACTATAGATGGCGCATCTAAGCCGCGCTGGAGGAGATAAGCAGACAGACATCGCTCGCACACGCCGCGCGTACGAGTCATCAACGAGGTCAGATTTTGCATAATTTAGTGTATATGTAACTTTCGTAGACTTAAAACAAAACGAAAGGAAATGCCTGGGTGCTGCACGTTCGGGTGCAGCAACCGCCGGGAGTCCGGGAAAGCGCTTTTCGCGATACCAGTTAAGCGGAAAGAGCGACAGCAAGCGCCGTGCTATCTCTGGCTGCACCTGATAAAGAGCGACAAGTTCACTCCCACTTGGTGAACTTGTTGATATCGCAAAGCTGAGAAGCTCCTTGCGGTATTTCATCGAACTCCCTAAATGCCATAATTTGATGGAAAAGCTTCTTCGCGAATTTGCTTTGAAGACTGCGGTTTGTCTTGAGTAAACAAAGCGAGGAGATGCTCAGAAATATGCAGAACCGAGCAAAATGTGGCTCGAAGAGCGACGGAATACGGGCGGCTGTGTCACAAATAACAAAGTGTAGTGAGAAGATCGATCGACCTGTCATTGTTGAAAATTAAAATATAGATTTTCTCGTGTGTTGTTTAAAACAACACGAACATGACCTGGTTAATTCTGTTTTAGCATCCCCTTTCTTGTAGTGCAGTCAGGGACCGTTTATTTTCGTAGAAATAGATCTGTATGAAACATTTCGTGCGCGGTTAAATCAGTAGCCACGTTAGAAAGCGATAACCACGCGTATAAACGATTTGGTGGCAGCGCTTGATACCTAGTCATCCGAAAAAAAAATCTTGTGTAATACACGAGCATCGGGATCGCTTTGCATTTAGAAAGGGTGGCGCACAGTTGAATGCTTCACTTTCCGAGTGCAGTAGCCGACCGATTTTCCGGACTTCGCGGGGACTGAAAAATCGAGCAGTCCGAAAAACTCGCCCCCCCCCCCCCAAGAGAAAAAAATTATGAGGCGTAGAGCGGCTTAAGAAAAATGTCGCACTTTCGCCCAAAAGGCGGAGCATCGATTGCGATAGCCAATTAATAGACAGCGATATCAAGTATATAAGGATGTTAATTTTATCGGCCGTATAAAGTTGTAAATATGCGCTTACTAACTAAATAAGCACGGTGTCACGCGCGCACAGGTTACATGAACACATCTCGCTCGATGACCGCGGGCATATTGACCTTCGCGCTGTCTATTCTCTCGCTTCAACGCGAACGTCGAAAAAGAAAAAAAAAAACGGCGCATACGAAGCTACCGGCACTCTGCGCACGCCCTTTGTACCCATCGCAGATCGCGGGCGCACACTTCGGCCACATAGCAGATCGCTTTCAAGATACGGTTACGGTGCCTGCGTGGCAGCTTCGTCGGCAGCCGCAAGAGCAGAATGCAACTCCCCACCGTCTCCGCCGCCTTCTCCCCGTGCCCCGCCAGCGAACGAAGTCCGTGCGCGCCTCCGGCCGCCTTGCTCTCTCGCGTGCGTGAGAATAAGTTGCGGTTGCTGGCTGACCCTCGCAAGCTTTCACGCGCACACAGCGTACGGACCGAACAAAAAAAAGCAAGTGGAGCTTTTTAGAACGTTTTCTCGGCCAAGGAAGAGCGGGCATGGGCTCGGAGACGAGGGGATAGCGTGCGTCTACCGATCTTGAAGGCTATACAGGGGGGCACTGGAAGCCAAGCCAGCGGAAAATCCCACGTGGTGGCCTCCAAGATCGGGTAGCGTGGCTCGGAGCGAGCGATTTAGTCCGGAAAATCGAACATTGGCTCCTAGATTCGTCCAAAAAATCGCTCGCGAAAATGCATTAGCTCTATGGCAATCCTGCCGGTACGTCTATGAAGTCCGGAATATCGAACAAGTCCGAATTTTTGGAGTCCGAAAAATCCGTCGGCTACTGTACTTGTAATTTACATCGTATCTAGCTAAACGAAATGCGGTTTTGTTTGTGGATTTCACAGGGCCCATTGCGGCAGCCATCGTGCTGTTCTTCACTGTAGCAAGCCTAGAAAATTCGAGGAAGAGCTGCTCGTCTTTTCCGCGCAGTGTTGCCTGCGCTCGCTCCGGCGTTGCGGTACTTTCAAAGTTCCAGGTTCCAGTGACTTTAGCAGTGCCACGCACGGCGCCGACGCGGCGTCTGCCTTGCAAGGGGGCTCGACGGCAAAGTGCGGTTTCTGCCGAGGCTCGCGGCTTCAAGGTTAATTGGCGATTCATCGGCGGACATTATCTACTCCGGAAACGCAGCTAGTAGCTTGTTTGAAGCGTAGCATGACGTGGTTATAATAACTGCGTGCCGCCAATGTGTCCATCATTTCTCTTTCTGGATATTACCGATGACATCTGGGAAAACTAGCAATATACGAAATGATATCAATTTGTGTCTGTGTGTGTCGCATGCTTACAAGTGCATTTTTTTTCTCCACGAGATCTGCAATAGATGGAAATGTTCACGAAGCTTCTCGTGAGAACATAAGAATTATTCAGGTAATTGAATGTAAATTGCAACTCGCTTTTTCGAAATACTTCAGGATGTCAAAAATCAGCTGTTCCAAGCTGCTCCAAAATGCCAAATTGCCTGCTCCAAAGTGCTCCGAAATGAAATTTCTGATGCTCCAAAAACTGCTCCAAATCATAAGTCTGCAGTAGCATCACTGATGGTTTCAACAATCCATCAATGACTTCTCAAATTGAAACGACCCAATGATGTTTCAACAAAATGTCGCGGGCCAATTTTCAACATCTCTCAACAATTTCCTCAATAATGTTTCAACAAATCCTCAATGTGCTTTCAATGCTATTTGTTGACATTGACCAATGACTTTTCAACAACTTTTCAAAAAAATTTTTTGTAAGGGTAATGTATAAACTCAGCAGAGGCTCATTAGGAAGACATGACACGGTCACACGAAAACTGCTTTGGAGCACGCATTAGGAAGTCATTTCATGCTCACAAGAAAAACACTCATCAAGTATGCATCAGAATATTTCCGAAGAAACACATCAGAGACTCATTTGGCTGTAATGTCAAAAGTCATAAGACCTTCATGTGAAACTCGTCTCTCCGAGCCGCCGCCCGTGTCGCGCCTACCACAACTGCCGCTGGGTTTCGCGGGTGGTTGTGCGGTTCCATGTCTGAGGTATTTATTCTATGATCTTACAACGAAGGGAATACAGCATGTTTACGTGCTGAGTTGCGTCAAAATACGCAAGAGGCTAAAGATTTCATAGGTTTCCTGTTGATGAAAACCATCGCAAGCAATGGGCCGCCGCGGTAAACAGCGAAAGTTGGATTCTCATACCAGATCATCCATTGCGCGAAAAACATTTCGTAACCGTTAAGCTTCTCTTTTATTTTGAGTGGCGTGCATGAGCCAACCTATGATCTTGGGATCGATATTGGCGCGTCATTACAATTTCATGCCGCACTGTGGGGAAAGCTAGATTATGATTAGCCTTCAACGTGGGTCGAGCGAGCAGATGCCCCACAAAGCACGCCACATTCAAATTTATTTTCATCTCAAAGAATTGCGCCACTTTCAGAGTAGCTATCACACGTTCACATACGCAGGCTGCACAGTCACAGCTGCGTTAATTGCAGTATGGATGTCATAAACGCGCCTAAACCTGTCAATTAAATTTCGAGCGCGAAATAAAATGTACAAGGTTAGTGCAGAGTTGGAGTGATCGGACGGCCGCGGCCTACAGGTCAGACTGCGCGGTCCTACACAGCCGGCGTCGCCGTCGGGACGGTACCTCACCGGTCCCATCACCGAGGCGATCGCTTCTGACGCCGCGCAGGGCGACGTAGAAATCAGCTACAGCTTGTTTTTAACATGAAATAGTTGTTAATAGAAAACAAATATATCGAATTTGCGCGTGTTTCGTAAAGCAGCACCCTGTACTAAACCACAGGCGCGATCGGGAGCAACGATCCAACGGCATTTCTTCTCGCGGACGGAAACCCAAGCACCGACCGTCTCAGAGAGGCGGCACGGCTGGCTTGCAAGTACACGTATACTACGTTTCGTTTGCTAATCGCACCAAAGACACCGTTTGCTATTTGTTTGCTATTCTAACCAATTCATTTAAGCCCACATTAATCGCGTTGTCAAACATAAGCGCACTATGATGAGCTGCAGGCCAGATCGCAAGCGCTGTCGGCCGTCACTGCGGCGGTCAGCGAGCTAGGCCTACCGTCTCGTTCGGCCGTATTCCGATGGGGGCGAAATGCAAGAACGTTTCCCTGGGTGCACTTTGAAGAAACTCACGTAGTCAAAATTATTCCGGCACCCCCACTACCGTGTACTTCATAATGAAATCGTCGTTTTAACACCCTCCACCCCCATCCCATTAAAAAAAAGCCCCATCATCGCGTGCAAGCGGGGTGGCGAAAGTGGGCGGAACCTACGCGACGTCGCTATATATCGACGGATGCCTATTACGCAAAACTTCATTGATGTAGCTATATTAGTTTTTAAGCGCAGCTTCGCAGCTTTATTACCTTCCCACAAAAATGGGCAAAAATATAACCAGAATTCTAAATGTTGCTTAATTTGGGTCGCATTATCAGGAAAACAAATAAAGTTACATGAATGAAATTTTGCATCCTAAATGTAAATTCTTTGAACTCTGCTTTATCCAAAATGTAGCTTTTTGAGCATGTAGTTGCCGGGCTGTTTACAACAGAAGATTGCAATATTTGGCAATTTTCAAAAGCAAAAATCCAAAAAATAAAAATTCACAATTATTTTGCTACGTCTAGGAACTAGACAAATATGTCCTAAAGCTACAGAGCAAGCCGCAACTGCAGTAAGTGCGGTAGTTTCTTCTAAATATGGTTACAACTGAGACACAGTTCGCAAAAACCATGTATCTCATGCTTGTTCTTGAACATTTATTTCTGAATCACACCAATCAATTTCTTTATATTATACATAGTTGGAATCTACAAGAATTAAGCTTCTTATGGTTTATACGACAACTTTATATCCTAAGTAAAAGAGCCGCCACGGTTGCTCCAAAAGTACTGAAAACGGGGGCTCGTGCCGCCGGAGTGGGACCGCCACCATAAAGCGCACCGCATTGCTATGCGTGCATCACTCTGCGAAAGGTCGTTTGCTACGCTCAATTAAGTCAAGCGGTGTAGGCAGCGCCACGGTCGAGGAAGGAGCGCGAAGGAGAGGAGAAACAAGAAGGAGTGAAGGCGGAGGAGTAGAGTGTCGCTACTTTACGAAGTTTAAGGGGCTTTACATAGAACCATCAATAACATTCGAGAAACTTCCTCTACACGCAGGCGCGTCCGACACTGAGCGATAACATTTGTTGTACGCTGAAACGCGGCCACCCGAGAAATATACAACCCCAGCAATTCCGGACATCGCCTTTAGTTCACAGCTTTTACACCACGTGGCGTACGGACCTTTAAGATTCGAAATTCGCGCGATGACGCACGAAGTGTACTGGACGATAACAGAATACACGTTTTAACAATAAAAGAAAAATGAAAAAAGGACCACGCCAACAGCTTTCACAGTCGAGCACGGACGAGCGCGAATCAGGAATAACTGATCTGATAACCGCCGCGCGTATAAGACGAGCGGCCAGCTAGTCTACTGTGAATCAGCAGTTTTGCTGCTATTGATAGTCGTTGAGAGGCGCAGCCCCGCTTCGAGGAAGCGGGTGCAGAATCTTGAAAGAGCGGCCTCCGCCCCCCCCCCCCCCCCCTTTCCGTCCATCTTTTCCTCGTCCAACTTTTTGTCCGATCGAATCAAAAAAGCAAAAATGCCCTTTTGTCGCTTCATTTGTCGAAAGCTGATTCTAAAATAATAATGTAAGCTTGCTAAATGGTCGCGATGGGCGCATGTTTCAGGATATGCATTCGCATGATTGACACCCTTAATCTCGGTTGGCCTCAGTTTACGAGTCCATTTGCGCATTTGCGTGCAGGTGCCTGATCGAGTTATGTTCACTGCCACGGAATTTCTGTTTTTCGAAGGCGAAAGCCTTAGGTGCATGGCTATATTTTCGGTGCCATTGGCAGTGACCTTGGCGAAACCGCGCCATAACGAAAATGGCCGACACCGCAAAGAGTAAAATCACGTCAACAAAAGCTCGGATTGACGTCAGTTTTCTCAGGGAGGTTCCTGTGAACAAAGTAAATTAGTGGCTTTGTAAAAAAAATTGCTACATTTCAGCCGAACACCTTTTCTAAGTTCTTGGTAAGCGACGGGTGTAAATGCAGAAAATCATCTGTAACTGGTCATGGTCGAAGACCTGCTTCACTGCACAGTGGCATAGCCAGAAATTTTGTTCGGAGAGGGGGGGGGGGGGGCTCACGTTGCAGCGCGGCCTCCTCCTGATAGAATTTGTCGAGGGTTGAAATACACCAATAATTACTGCATTGCCATTGCCAATGTCATTGTATATTAGAGGCTGCAAACAAACTACCGAATGCTACCCACTGTCAAGTAAAATATGCATCTTTTCATAAAAGAATATATTCGTATGTCCCAAAAAATTGTGGCAGAAATAACTGATATCAATGCTTTCGCGTTTTTATGTCTATTTAATCAGTAAAGAAAATATCACACAATCTTTAGAACATCAGAATATCATAGAATTCCAAACCAGCAAAGCAGTGCATACAGCTGGTGCGAAAAACGCAAAGGACATGAAAAGAACAAGTTGGGCACGAATATTTTGATAAATCTTTGTCATTAAAAAAACCTTGTTTACTTTTTTGTACAGTCGCGCGAGCAGAAGTTTGGAGACCATGGCATCAGCAAAAAATTTACATATATTCAAGCGCAGCTGCACGGCCCCGAATTGGCTTAATACGTTGTATTGGTCCATCACGCGCACGTAGGCTTGCGCTCTTGATTTCAGCCGGAATGCCCAGGCTGCGAAGGAAAAAAATAAAATCGTGGCAGCAGAGAGGCTCGGCCTTTCTGTACCGACGTGGGAGCGGCCCGCTACGTGCTGACGCGCGTTCCGAGGGACCGTAATAAAGCTTTATCATACCATCATACCATACCTTTTGTCCACAAACTTTTGCTCGTGACTGTACATATGCAACGGCCAGGGAAAAACCTCAATGGCGCTGTCCTTCGTTGCAATAGATTGCGCATGAGCAGTTGTTACCGGTCGTGTAATGTAATTACACCGATAATATAGTCGCAGCAGTGAGTACATATAAGAAGCAGGAGTTCTGTAAGATGTAGATTAGAATTGCGAAAATAGAACGGAATATACAAATGCGAAGATACAAGTTGATAAAGGGCACAAAATTGTCACTGGTAACAAAATGCACTGTTTGTATACACAAAGCCTCGCAACAAGATGTTTAAATATATGTATAAGTATCCAATAAATCCACGTATTTAAGCAAACGTCACTGTATGTAATGCGTCAAACAAGACAAATAGACATGTTGCGCAGTCACACACAGTAGTAGCTTTACGCATAGAAAGACAGACGATCGCGGCAAGAACAAAACTATGATCGCAGAAATCGTGATATGTTCCAGAAGGACCGCCTGTTGGCCTAGTTGGTCTAACATAGTTACTTTCAGTTTGTCAGAACAGTTTGGTTCTCCTAGAAGCTGACAAGGAAGGTGGATTTGTTGTGATGCCGAAAGGCATGTTCAATGAAAAAACCTAAGCGGCAGTGGACAAGAACTTTGTGGCTGTTTAAAAAAAGTGCAGTGAGGGTTAAGACTAAGTTCATCAAATTTTGAAAGGACTTGGAATTGAATGATCTTGCTAGTGATATTAGAAATAGTAAGGGGAACAGTCTGAAGGTTTTTTTCTGCAAAAACACAAGGCATATGTCCCTTTCAGAACCATTGCGAGCGAAGGGGGGTGGGCTTGGCAAAATAAGGTTAGTGAGTTTTTACTGAAGAGCCTTAAGTAACTCACGGTTGTTGATCCTTTCCGCGCGAGGAAATCTGAAGAAGTCGCTGAATATGTGAAACACAACGAGAGTATAGATTATGGCTTGTCTGTGGACGTTGAGGACTTGTTTTATTCAGTACCTCAAGATGAGCTTTTAGTTGCTGTTAGGAAGTGCATTGAACAGAGTGGCGAATGCGATTTCCAAAACTACGCTTGCTTGTCGGTTCATAATTGAACGCTTTTAGAATTTTATCTTAGTGCAACATTTATTCTTTTTAACGAGCAGCCTTTTCTGCAACGTAGAAGAATGTGTATTAGGTCTTGCGTGGCTCCGATTCTATGCGACATATTTTAGCTGATATTGACAGTGCGCTTGATTTGGCTTTTAATGGGGGGAAGGTATTCAAAGTGCTTCGGTACGTCGATGACTTTTTAATTCTTTTAAAGAAAGAGGACGGTTTCACTGCCCTTGGGAGTATTTTAGATGTTTTTATTCAAGCTGGGCACGGTTTGAGTTTCACTCATGAATTGGTTGGAACTGAGGGGTTACAATTCCTGGATCTCAGGCTAAAATTTAGTGTCGGCCATGTTTGCTGAGAGTACCTCCCACGGGTTAAGAAGTGTCTCCTGCCTTTTGACTCTGCCCTCTCTAAAATAGTAAAAAAGGGCATCGAATTACAATGTCTGGATGCTGCGCTCCGTAAGTCATGCCCGCATTCAATGCAGCATAGCTTTCCCAATCAGATTGGTCGCCTTTTAGCAGCGGGATTCCCTGAGTTGCTTGTTGTTCCGGTGGCCGAGTCTATCCTGCAGAGGGTAAAGAACAGAGCTGGAGCGGAAAGGGCTGCGACCCAGCGATGGATGGCGACACCCGTAACCATGCCTTATATGCATCAGGTCTCGCACAACCTGAAGAAGATCGCGAACAGGCATCGTATTCCTGTGGTCTTCACGGCTCCTAATAAGCTATCCAGGCTCTGCCCTCGAATTTGCGGTGACAGGAAAGAAGGTTGCCAAACAAGCCAAGATAGCCGCTTCGTGGGGTGTGCGACAGGAGTGGTATACTCCGTCCCCTTGTTGTGCGGGAAGGTGTACATCGGCCAAACCGAACGGTGCATAAACGACCGGCTCAGGGAGCATGCGCTAAAAGTTAAGAAAAAAAGGACAAGTATGCACATTTGGTTGCCCACATCATTACGTGTGGTTTTACGTGTGGTTAGGCATGATTTTATGAGACCACTATCTTAGGCAAATCAACAAACTACACGGCTCGAGTGGCTCTAGAAGCATTCTACATCCACAATAACTCAGATATTTTATAAGCGAAGCGTCAATTCTTTTGCACAGTGCCGAACTGAACTATTTGAACTCTGTTACCTGAGGGACATAGTACTGTTAACTTTTTTAGATTTCTTTTTATCACCTCGCATGGGAAAGGGGCGTGACACTGGTGTACGTGGTTCACCTTATAAATCGGAGGGTTTGTTGACTGAAATAAACGGTTGGTAGTAGCGCTCGTCCGCGTCTGTCGTGTCTACGTGTGTGTTGTGCGTACTTTTTTGCGCTATGTCTCAAAGTAACTCGTGATATGTACTTGGGCCATGCGGCGGTCGCGACAGCACCATATGGGTAGATAATAGAGGAATAATGCAAAAATCAGTACGAAAGTGTGTCATTTAACTGCCTGCAGAGCGGCGACAAATTTTCTGCACCCAAAATTAAGGAAGGGTATTGCTTCGGCTCAAAACAGAAGTAAAAGCGGGTAGCTAAAAAGGAAATAAAAGACCAAACGAAAGCCACAGATGATGCGGCAAGTTAAACTACCCAATATCCGAGTGTGTTTGTTGGGAAGCGCCGCGAGGGCCGGCTTTCACTAAACAAGGTCGGTAAAAATTGGTTATTGATGTCCTCGTAATTTTCGTTTTCACACGATAGCTTTGATCATGATGCTACCTGTTTGAATAAACGGCGATAATTTCTGCGGTTTTACAAACTAATGAACAGTCATACGTTTTCATAATTACGCGTTTATGGACCTGAAGGAACAGAACCTTTACTTGCATTGATTTTTGCCGCTTCCCTATCTAAAGGACAAACTTCACTCGGCGGGGAAGTTTAGTGAAGCGGTCAATGACTTCGGACACGTTGATGCCGACGTCTCTGTGGACGTCGGCATCCTTGTCGAGCCAGACCTTGTCGTCCGCAAAAAAGAACCGCCTCAAAAATAGGCCATTAACTTTCTTCTGTTTTCTCGTATTTTACTTTGCCTGCCTAACCATTTGTTCCTCAGACATTGTAGAGCGCAAGTAGTTTTCCTAATCTCATGTTAAAAATATACTATCTGCGCTTGAAGTGGTCACTGGAACGGTGGCTAGAATCTGAAGCCGTTTCTACACATTTACATAGAACCTGCAGTCGCAATGAGAGAGGGCATCTTTTCCGGTGCTAAAACCTAAAAGTACTCCTTCGATGTCGTTGGCATCCTTGTTTAGGTACCTTGCACGAACAGTAAATGGTTCGATACCGGAAATATTCGTCGTTTCGTCAGCAAATATGGAGAAGTGGCCTGCACCATTTACTTTTGCATCTAGGCTTTCTTTGATAATTTCACCACAAATTTCTATAATTTGGTTTTGTACATCTGGGCTCAAATGCGAGGTATTACTGGGGCAACATCCAAATGGTTCTTCAGATATGTAGCTCCACAATCAGCTCGCAAATGAAGAAGCGCTCTGAAAATATTTTCAGAGGGGATTTGCTTAAATCCATAGGACCACTGTCCCTATGGCCACGGAGAGCCAGACCTTGTCGTCCGCAAAAAAGAACCAGCCTCAAAAATAGGCCGTTAACTTTCTTCTGTTTTCTCTTATTTCACTTTGCCTGCCCTGGTCCACCTGATTGATCACATCGGGCGCCCTTCCTGAAAATGTTTGGAGAAAATTATCAGCTGCCAGCTGGCAGTCACGGTCATATTTAGTATTTTCGTGTGTGTGGAAGATTGCGAGCGCGGCCTTCCATTTCTGAAACGGCTTGGACACGAGGGCTCCAGTACGCGCATGTTAGCTCAAGTTTATAAGAACATTAAACCCAGAAAGTTCCAGAATTGAAAATCTAAAGCACGCCTTTGGAAATGTCAGTGCACCTTTCGCGTCATAAGTTTATGAGAACTTTATACCCATAAAGTTTCGGAATTGATTCCATGCGCTCCGTAGATTCCGCGACCGCTGCGAAATGCCGCAACGCGCCCACTCGCTATCGAAAAACCCTTTAAAGTTTGTGCTCGGATGGGGCTCCTTGCGTTATGCGAGTCCAGGGGCCAAGGGCGTTGCGACGAAATCCAACCCGAGTTCGGAATATGCGTGCCGAAATCTGTTTTCGAGCGTGAAAAGGACATTGTGGACAAAATCCAGAATTATTCCCGGCGCCGGTGGTTGCTCTGGTCGGCGGTTCATGCCAGCACGAAATAATTTCGGGGGGGGGGGGGGGGGGTGTCTGAAGTCCCATCAGTGCTACTACTGCTACTACTACCCCTACTGCTACTACTATTACATTATTAATAAATAATTATTATAGAGGAAGTACAACAACAATGAAAGCTTTACATGAGATCCAACGCAGTGTTTTTGCATAAGTTATGAGAATATTCCATTGCGATTATAGAAACGTTTTCATGTGTTAAATTTGTCGATTTGATGCAGATTGACAGTGGAATCAACATTCTTTGGCTTACTTATCGTGATTATTTTTTTTTCATTTACCATAAACCACATCTCCACTATTAAATCTCTTAAGCAAACTTTAGTGGACTCTGGGCTTGGGCTCCCGTGTAGTGGTGAGGGATAGTGCCCCTGTATACGCAGGATCTCTCTTTTCCTCGCGCCACCGGCACCGCCGTTGGCCGAGCGGCGTCACGCCGTGACAAGTGATATAAGTCGTTCTACTCGGCACAGAACAGATAAAATGGCGGAAACAACGCCGGTATACCTACTTGCTTCAGCTCTTGTGCCATCCGTATCGGCAAAGGCGCGTTCCCACCACGGCGTCAGGAAGAACATCTGGCCGCTTAGGCCGGAGCAGCGGTCTCACTCCTATCGCGTGCACTCGAGCAGTATACACGCTCCCCCTCGTCGCCGCGCAAGAACTATCTGCAGCAACTCTGAGCATGACTGGACGCTGCGCACCGGGGCTGCGCAAATCGCAATGAAAGTGGGACAGCTGTTTACTCTGCGCCGTACAGACGGACCGTTGTCGTCTGCAGTAGTCATTAATGCGAAAGCATTACATGAGCCATGAGGCAGAAAAGCCGGCGTCATCCACAACGAGTGGTATCATCAGCGTCTTGAATGAAATCAGTAGTAATAGAGAAGATAGTAAATGGTATGACAACGTTAATTAGTAGTAATTATGAGTAGTTATTGTGAATTAAGGTGAATTACAGTGAAGTGAAATAAAGTTACAAGTTAGAGAAGGGTGACTTAAGGTGGAGTCAAGTGAATTAAGGTGAAGTAAACTAAATTACAATGAATTAAATTTGGTTAAGGTGGATTACAGTGGATCACCATATCAACTCGTAGCTACTTGGCGATGAGTTCTGAATGGTTGTGGTCTGGTGATTAATGAACGCAGAGAAAAGAAAGCGAAGGAAGGATCGCAAACAGGTTGTAATACTTAAGAAGTCTTTATTGGTAATGACTAAGAGGAGTGATAATGCTTTCGCATTCAAATCACGTAAGGATACTTAAGGTACATTTTTTTTGCCCATGGGCCGCCACAGGGCTATCGCTTTAAACCCCACCGCTGCCTCTGCCCGCCATATAACGCTTTGCAGTAAACCTTCTCTGTGATAGCGTTCATGATCCACCAATAAACCCGCCATGTTTGGCTACGTCATAGTGCACAGCTGTTGCTTTAATATCAACAATCTTTTTAATCTTTGGCGCGAACGTCCGTCACATCCAATTATCCTCGCGTTGCAACGGCAGCCCCTGCCACATCCGAGTTTCACCCCACCGCCCGTATATTTCGGCCGGCCGCATGCTGCACTGTCAATGCTTGAAGGGGTCTGCTGCGTCACGGTGCGAAGCTCCCCTCACTAGAAACCGGCGAAGTTTCTGCGCGCGTTAAGAGTGCATGTTTATTCCCCCTTAAACACTACGATTAGCAACATCTAGGTTTTAAAATTTTAATTAAATTATCGGCTTTTACGTGCCAAAACCACGATCTGATTATCAGGCACGCCGTAGTTAGGGACTCCGGAATAATTTGGACCACCTGGGGTTCTTTACCGTGCACCTAAATTTAAGTACACGGGTGTTTTCACATTTCGCCCCCATCGAAATTCGGCCGCCGTGGCCGGGATTCGATCCCGCGACCTCGTGCTCAGCAACCCAACACCATAGCCACTCAGAAACCACGGCGGGTCGGAACAGATAGGAAATTGAAATGAATCACATGCATCAAAGATTGCATTGCGAGTATTATGAAGTAAAGTTTTAGTTTTTTTCTTGCAATTTATGATATATTGCCACGAGGTCTCGAGCTGCGGCGAGCGCGAGCCAGTATTCAGGCAAGGAGAGAAGAAGAAGAGGTTTTTCGTTTTTGGGGTCAGCCATCTTCCTGGCTAGTACTCGTCTCTGCCGGTGCAGTACTTCTTGCTCTGAAGGCCTTCTGTTGCACGTGACAAACTGGTGGAGGTGCTGGGTATGGATCCCGCAGCAGGTTGAGGCGGGCAGTGTATTCTTTGCAGCTCGTCGCGTACCACTGATCGGATGAGGTCGCAGAGGGAGTCGATGTTGATGCTACCTCCGGCAGCTCCGATCTGATCCATCGATGACGCGACGCTGATTTGCCGGTCGTACACTGCTGACCGCTGCTGAAGCACTTTTTCCATTGTCGTGGCTTCCGTTAAGAACTCGGCCACAGTCGTCGGGGGACTCCGAACAAGGCCAGCGAAAAGCTGCTCCTTAACCCCTCGCATTAAGTGCCGGAGCTTCCTATCTTCTGCCATGTCCGGGTCAGCTCGACGAAAGAGGCGCGTCATGTCCTCAACGTACATCATCACACTTTCGTTGGGCATTTGGATGCGCGACTGAATGGCCCGCTCGGCGCGTTCACAGCGATCAGCATTGGCGTAACTTGCCCGCAGATGACGACAAAAGTCGCTCCACGACGAGAAGGGTTCGCGGTTCTCGTACCAGGTGCGAGCGCCATCCTCCAGGCTAAAGTATACATTCTTCAGCTTGTTCGCATCGGTCCACCCATTGAAATCAGCGACGCGTTCGAACTGAGCCAACCAGTCTTCGACATCCTCAAGGATGGAACCATGGAAGACTTTTGGCACTTTCTGTAGCGTATAGTGAGCAGCACTAGTAGTGCCTTCCATACCGCTTTGGTGCGTAGCTGACAGTAGTCTCGGGAAGAGGTCCAAGCTCAGGGGGCAATCCTCGGACTCTTCGGCTGGCCCGGTGAACAGGTGTTGTCACTGTAGGCACAGGGCTACCAGGAGGCGTGTAGGACATTTGCTGGGACTACCCAGCTATATATGATGCGCTAGCATCGGGACGATGCCCGTTTTTTTCACAGGGGGAAAATGCCACGAGGTCTCGAGCTGCGGCGAGCGCGAGCCAGTATTCAGGCAAGGAGAGAAGAAGAAGAGGTTTTTCGTTTTTGGGGTCAGCCATCTTCCTGGCTAGTACTCGTCTCTGCCGGTGCAGTACTTCTTGCTCTGAAGGCCTTCTGTTGCACGTGACAATATGACAGTCTTTGTGATGACTTCAATTTCCTGTTTTACGTTTAGGCTACTGACACTGCACAAACTATATTTTTTGTCATAATACAGAATACAGGCACCAGAGTGCGGCTCATAAACACATCGGTATAATGAGGTGTAATTTGTGGATACATTTGTCGCTATGGGTAATATAGGAGCTCCTTTCTCGCAAATATGTGTCTTGGGTCAGAGCGCTTATGCTGAAAGTGCACTGATTTTCCGCGTTTTCCGTGGAGCTACCGAAGTGACTGTGAAAGCCTTTCGCTGTTTAAAGGTGTAAGCCTTTCGATGCGAGGCGCCTGAATTATGCACAAAGAACGCGCTCGTCCGGAACCAGAAAAGTCGCAAGCATCATGCCAAAGTCGGCATTACCCTTCTACGGGTTAGTCGCGTCCTTGACAAAAAAAAAGAAAAACCGGGGAGTGACAAGTCATTTTAACGATGGGTGGTCGTTCTTATCGCGATCACACATGACGACTTGCGCCAACGTACCGCGCTTTGTCGGGAAGCTGTGATGGTTCATTCTTTAGAAAGGGTATTTATTTTTTCCGCAACGTAACTAACGTCATCGGGGCAGATTTAAACATATAAAGGTCCCGAGTCAGGCAGTGGTACCCTAGGTGAAATGAACGCCCGAGAAAGATGGACTTGTAGTCGCTTTATTTTGGAAACGCTGATAACGTTGCAGTTTAAACCACAATTGAACTTCGTACACAGTATTTTTACCAACAGCTTAACAGAAGGCTATTCAGTCGTGATATTAAACTTATAACTTTTTAGCAGAGACACTCTCACATGACTTCAACATATATACAATAAAGGGATCTGTAATTTCCACCGTGACTTAACCTAGGTACGTTGGCGTACTTCATGTAATAATCCCCGTCAGCCTACTCACATATACCGCATTACTAATCACATCTACCATGGCCTCGGCTACATCCCAAGAAGCAATTGCCTACCTCTTCTCATTGCTAAAGATTCGGTAGGCGTAAGACAGGCCCAAATTAGAATATGAATGCCCTGTATGGAATTAGCATGGAACCTTCAGTGATATAGAACGTATGCATTACACTCGAGTCTGTCCAGAAACGGGCAGTAACATTAATTTACTCTGACTATTCATTTATCATCAGTGTTAATAAACAAAAAGCATGCTGAGCTTCTATCGCTAGGTTTGCGTCGTGAAGTCACCTGACCTTGCACAAGTTCTACAATTCTACGCTCTAATATTCCATCATCAAGAGCTCGGCGCTTGTCATCACGTATAAGCTAAAAAGCAGCCTGGCCTTCAGAACGTATAGTCAGCGTCCAAAGCTTTCGCACGCCTCAAGCTGAAAAAATATATTTCTACGCCTGAGGCACGCATCGTGGCATTCGGATTTACAGCGTATACTGGTCTAGAGTAAACAAAAGTTTTGCATACTTTTACTGGCTGTGGGCGTAGCTGCGTTGAAAATGAACTTATTCGCAGAATCTCGGCCGCGTAAACTTTTGACGGTGACTGTGCCATTGAACACCTGTATTTTCTTTATTCTGCACACATTTTTAATGAATGGCCTACCAGGCAATGTCATTCAATACTTACACCTGGTTAATTTTCAGGACAGCCATCTCAGACATGATGTATTAAGTATAAGAACTGAACTACTATGTAGTACGTCATTATTATCACCAATGAGGTGTAATAAATTTGTAAACAAATAAAGGATAATAACATTGCCTATGAAATTTTACTCAAATCTCAGGACTACTTCAAAATTTCGCCTGTTCGTCTTGTGTACCTCCTTATGCTTTCTAGGAAACTGAAAGGGCGAAAATCAAGTGTGAAATTGACCTGTCCTGTGGCACGTACCATGGCAGAAAAGGGAAGGTTTGGCTTAGTGGGACCATATGTAAGGTTCAGCTGCCATTGTGCTACTCACACACAAGGAACGACACTTTTGTATTTTATTTATAGGCAGTAGACAAAATGATAAATGATGCTCAGTGCACGCTGGCGTGATCATGACAAAACGACCGTACCGATATGGGTCATAAACGATTATAATAAAGGAACATTTCTGCAAACTCTCACGGTCCTTTCTCATGTTTCTTCAATTGTTCAAACATGTTAAATTTAGGTTAGGAAAATATTCTCACAGATTTACTAAAGAATTGAACCAGTAATTATATCATGGTGCTGTGACGTGATTCAGCAATAGAGTTAGTCAAGAACAGGACAGCAAAATGCTATATGGCAACTTCGGTAATTGTAGCCGAAAACAGTGTCTTCTTGCACAACTTTGTGGGCATAATTCAAAAAGGGTGTGGTCTGTGATTGGAGTCGTTCTCTATTTTAAACGACAGGCTACATTAACACGTCCCAGAGTCTTTTCGCATAATTTCCAATACTCCTCTGCGTAAGTTGTGGTAAAAGGGTAAAAGGATATGAAGACTTTTAGTATTTCTGGAATTTTGTGAAGGTATATGGGAATGGTTCAAATGATAGGACACGTGCGCTGCATATTGAGGGTAGAATGTTTATGTTTCGAGGTACTGGTTTGTACTAAGCAAGCACGCTTGTGCAATAATTCGGATATCCTTCATTTGCACTGAAGGTCAGGTATACGCAAAAATTCTGCTTTGATATAATGCAAATACACTCAGTCAAGTAGCTTCAACTGTATTCCTTTGTAAAAATACTACGTCTGGGGCTGCAGCCAACTTTTCTACTTCTGTGTCTTTTAATTGCACACACTGGGCGCTATTTATTTTTGTGGCACGTTTCAAGCCGCACAAGAGTTGCACAAAACACGCCTTTCCCAAGACGTAGCTGAAAAGGCAAAATATTTCTTAGTAATGTCTTCATAAATATTCACCTTAAGAAAGAAATGTACTTTCAAAACACGTTACCTGCATTTATTTTCCAGAATACAATATACCTAAAGTGCAGAAGATGTTTGCAAACACGTTCGCATGTTCTCAAAACCAGCCAGCTATTTTTTTAGGAAGACGAACGTTGGTACAGTAGAAAGAAACTAAACAAGAACCGTAACCAAATGTCCTGCATTTCGGAATATGCCATCGGGTGGAAAACTGCCAAACTAAGCAGCGACAAAGTGATAAGAAGAAGCGCGGCACAGCTGGCTTCGAACCTGCGAACTCACGTACGTGGCTATCAGTGATCTTGATCTGTGGTCGCTGAACACGCTCGGCTACCGCTTCGAAGTGCTGCTCTTGGCGAAAACTAGGTTTTTATATGTACCACAATAAAGTCCGCGACCTTGTTATGAAAACTGCGATTTTGGAACGACTTCTTTGCCATTTCAAGAGCTGCTGCTGCAACTAGCTGAAAGCTTATTCATTGAAGTTGATAAATCATCGAAGTTGATAAATCCCCAGGAATACGTCAGTTAATGCAATAGGTTCATCGCAAATTGCTTTTTACTGGCCAAAAAAGCCTCCAAAATTTTGGCTTTTCAATAGACTCCCCTAATTGAAACTTCGCCCGCAATTTGGAACAAGTTTTCTGCCGTAAGTAATGGTACCACTTGCATGTTATTTGGGGCTAAGCACCAAGAGCCTATTTCCACGGGAATATTTTACAACATTGCTTCTATGATTAGTTATTTGGAAAAAAAACGACGCTCTCCCGTAGAAAATGCGTATGTTTTCAGAGGCGGCCGCTAGAGGCGCTGTTCGGCGATGTCCATTTTCAGCGCAGCAGGAGCAGCGTGCCAAAGAGATAAGTTTTGTTATTTTATATTTCACTTTTTGGTTTTTTTAGGAGGGTTAGCTTAGCCAAACAATCTTTATAAATTATTTTAATGCTTTCTCACTTTCTTGGTCTTCTCGCTTAGATAAAAGTAGGTAAAGAATTTTTTTTTTCTTTTCCACATCTACGCCTTGTTAGTACGAGATGATGGTTGGTACTAGGGGGAACCCACGCGTGCGTTGTTCGGAGTGCGAGCGTTCCTACGCGCTGGAAGAAACGCGGTTTAAATCAGCACGCGAAGCGAATGGTGCAGATTTTATCTGTAGGATGTGTGTGCTAGGGTCGCGGCTAGACCGCCTAGAGCAAGACAAGGATAAGTTAGCTAAGCGGGTTGGAAAGCTAGAAAAGGAACTTCAAATCGAGCAGAAGCAGAGGAAGGAGGCAGAAGAAAAGCTAGCTAACGCAGAAATCCAGCTGAGCGCCACCATTCTGCAAAGCAATGACGAACGCATCGAGGCGAGCACCGCGAACGGAGCTGGCTCCGATGCGAGTGCAGAGACAGCCGAACCCGCCACGCCGGGAAACAGTGGCGGAAACGTCAGTGATAATCACGAAGGGGATACCACTGACGCGGCCGGGGAAGAAAACAAAGCCAATGGCAAGAATAAGAAAGGAGGGGAGGGCATTGTGACTTCGGGGGCAGCTTTCGGCGGTGAGGGGGAAGGAAAGCGTCGAGTTGTCTTTGTTGGGGATTCCAACATGCGTAAAGTAGAACCGGCGATAGCAGAGAGGGTAGGGGCAGACGAACGAGTCCAGGTTAGCGCGCTTCCGGGAAAGCCGATTAGAGAGGTGATCGCGAAGGCCAAGGAACGCATGTGGGACACAATGGAGGAGAGACACCTAGTGGTGATAATGGGCGGAGTGATTGACGTACTGAACGGACGAGGAGCAGGAATCACAAAGCAACTAGCCAAAGGGGTCACCGACCTGCGGAATGTTTCAAAAGAAGTACAAATCGCGGTGTGCACGGTGCCAGAGGTTGAAAGGCAGGGTTATAAAATTGAAAGGGCAGTTCTTGCAGTAAACAGGGAAATTTGGACTCTAGCTAAAGCAATGAATTTTACGGTCATTGACATCAACCGTGAAGTGCACCGAGCAGGCCGCGAAGGCGCTTTTGTGCGTGACGGGATACATTTTAGTGAAAGTGTAGCAACACCGGTCGGAAATCGATTCGCGGCACGAGCTGTAGCTTTTTTAGGCGGGCCCCAGGCAATCAGGAAGCAGGATTAAGTATTGAACATAGCGAAACACCAGTAAATGGCAGAATTAGGCGACCAGGAGTCAGGAAAAGACGCAGAAAGGATAAGAATAGAGAAGGTAAAATTTGCTACATTAACATGCAGGGTGGTCGTAAGCAGGAAAAATGGCTGGAAATTCAAACGCAACTGAATGATGAAGCGATTAGTGTGTACGCCTTGACCGAAACGCATCTACGAGATTTGGAGCAGCCGCCTGTTATTGACAACTTTGTATGGGAAGGGTGCAACAGAATGACCGGGTCAAGGAAAGGCGGAGGCGTAGGCGTACTAATTAGGCGAGGTCTGAAGTGGCGAAGGGTAAACGAGACATGTAAAGAGCATTTATGGATTAGTGGTACATGGCAAGGTAAAAAGACGTGGCTGGGAGTAGCTTACCTGTGGACAGGTAGTGATAGCAGGGAAAAAAATAAGGAATTGGTCGATTGCATTAGAAGCGATATTAATGAGTTCAGTAACTCGGGCCAGGTGATATTAGTAGGAGATATGAACGCGCACATGGACGATTTAGACGGATATACTGATTACAACGGCTCTCTAGTGCTGGATTTGTGTGATGAACAGAACCTTATAGTAGTTAACAGGGAGAATAAGTGTCATGGACAGGTAACGTGGCAATGCGGAAACAGGCAGTCATGTATCGACTACGCCTTAGTCTCAGAAATGGTCTACGAACAACTGGACCAAATGATAATAGACGAAAATGGAAAAAATAGCCTGGGAAGCGATCATAGACGTTTAGCATTAAAGTTTGGGAGAGATACCAGCGCAGAACATGAACCAATAGCCTCAGAGTTTTTAAAAATGAATGACGAGCAAATAACAGAGATCGCAAACAACATAGAGAAGAAAATTGAGGCTTTTCCTACAGCAGTCTGGGAATATAAGGAACTGGTGGAGGTTATGCAGCATGAAATAAGGCGGACACGGCAATACAATTGTTGGATTGGAAAGAGGAAACCACGTAAGTGGTGGAACAAGGAAATTAAACAAGCTATAGAAGAGCGTAAAGAGGCATCTAGGGTTCATCGAGAAGCCAAAAAGTTGGGATTACAAGAAGAAGAGGTGCTCCTTAGATGGAATACGTACCGAGAAAAGAAAAGGGTTGCGAGTGAGCTCGTGCAAGAGAAAATTAAATGCGCAAGTGAACGTTGGGTGCATAACATTCACAAAAGAGACAAAGGCGCCCCAAAAAGATTCTGGAACCATATAAAAGCACTCGGAGCTCCAACTAGAAACTCGCAAACGGCTATAAGGGATGAAGACGGTAACATCTATGAAGGCGATGATGCGCTGCGGTACATCACAGACGTTATCAGGCATAACTTCGGTACGAGAAAAAGCGTAGTTCAGACAACAGATCCAGCAACAACAGAGAGGCCTGAGAGATCAAAATTCAGCATAGAAAGCTTTTATTGGAAAAAGGCAGCAGAAAATGTCCCTAACAACACGGCAGCAGGACCCGATGAAATCCCAATACAGCTAATCAAAAACCTCGGTCCAAAAAGCAAGGCACTGCTGACTAATGCCATAGAGCAAGTGATTAGAACAAAGAATATTCCCGTTGGATGGCGTGAAAGCAAGATGAATCTTATCTACAAAGGCAAAGGAGATAAGGATAAGACGAGCTCGTACAGGCCAGTTACAGTAACGTCGGTGATATATAGAATGGCAATGCAAGCCATAAAATTAGAACTGTCGAAGTGGGTGGAGGAAAACGGTGTATTGGGGGAACTACAGAATGGGTTCAGGCCAGGCAGACGCTTAGAAGACAATATGTTTGTACTAACTCAGTGCATAGAGATTTCAGTAGCTCAGAAAAGACCTTTATGGATAGCATTTCTAGATATTAAAGGAGCTTATGACAACGTAGACAGGGAATTGTTGTGGGATATTCTTCAATACGAAGGCATAGATGACGATTTCGTGGAGCTGCTGAGGGAGATATATCGAGACAACCAAGTACAAGTGTCATGGGAAGGCCGAAAAGGAAATGAAATGGTGGGAATTCACCAAGGATTGAAGCAAGGATGCCCTCTGTCACCATTGTTGTTCACGCTTTACGTCAAGGGCATAGAAAGACGACTGGAAAACAGCGAATTAGGTTTTGATTTATCCTACATGCGTAATGGACAAATGGTGCAACAGAAGATCCCTGGACTGATGTACGCAGACGACATTGTGCTACTAGCGGACAATAAAAAAGATTTACAGATACTTGCGAATATCTGTGGGAACGCAGCGACAAATCTAGGCCTTAAGTTTAGCACAGAGAAATCAGGGATTATGATCTTTAATGAGCACACGAGTAACTTCGTGGTGTCAATTCAACAGCAAGTAATACCCATAGTGAAGCAATATAAGTACCTCGGCGTACACATAAACGAAGGAAAGAATTACTCAATCAACCACCAAGATAATCTGAAAATAAAGGGGAAGCGGAATGCAGCATTAATGAAACACAGAGCCCTGTGGGGCCACAATAAGTATGAGGTGGTGCGTGGAATCTGGAAAGGAGTTATGGTGCCAGCGCTAACATTCGCAAATGCCATTATATGCTTAAAATCGGATATATTGGCGGGTTTGGAAGTTAACCAAAGATCAGTAGGCCGGTTGGCTTTGGGAGCACACGGTAATACGACAAATGAGGCAGTGCATGGAGACATGGGTTGGGCCTCTTTTGAAGTCAGAGAAGCACAAAGCAAAATTAGTTTTGAAGAAAGGCTCAGGAACATGGATGAAAATAAATGGGCAGCTAAAGTGCACAAGTATCTCTACATGAAAAGCGTGGACACAGAATGGAGGAAGAGGTCAAGGAAGTTGGCAACCAAGTACAGGATAATCGAAACTGTAAATAGACAACCAGGGGTCATCAGAAAGAAAGTGAGAGAAATAGAGACCGTGAATTGGATGCAAAGAATGGAAACGAAAAGGACAATGGAGATTTACAAGAATGAGAAGAAAGAAATTAGAAGGGAAAATCTGTACGATAACACAAAGGGCAGTGCCTTGCTATTTGAGGCTCGAGCCGGTTGCCTAAGGACGAAAACATATCGGAACAAATATTCGGAATTAGATGAGACATGTGTATGCTGCAGTAAAGATCCAGAGACCACTCAGCACATCCTAATGGAATGCGACGGGATCCACCCAGCGAGAACCGTAGGTAACGTGCAACTCCCAGAAGCGCTTGGGTTTAAAGTGGAAGGAAACATAAACAGATCAGCCGTAGAGATCAGCAAGAGACGATTAGAGTACTGGTGGAAAAAAAGTAGGGAAAAGATGGATGCGACCTGATCTCTTAAAATCATAGGCAGCGGTACAAGGTAAATTTTTGAAAAAGAAAAATAATGATAGGTATACAAAAATGCAAGATAAAGAACATGTATAGCATACCTGATTAAATCAAGCAGGCTAGGTGACTATTTGTCGCCGCCCCGTTTCAAAGGGGATGCCAATAAATCATCATCATCATCATCATCAAAATTCCTGGTAATGTATAACAATTTTACACGCCTTTAATTTCAAAATCTTTTTCTTTTAGGCTCATGGTAACTACTGTATGCTACATACTGGGGCCGGAATCACAAAAACGTTTTCATGCTAAAACTGTTTGCAGAAGCAGGTGTCAGCCAATCGTGGTGCAGCACTTACGATCGAAAAGCTTTGTTAATTCGGCCCCTGACTTTGTTACTCTGCTTTAGATCTTGTTTGGTTTGGGTATCACTTCTTATAATGTTACCTTGAAAAAAGTTTTAATGCGTGTATACATGCTCCCCGCTATAATCCTCCTCGAGCGAATATGGGACTGTGTGATATATAAATGAAAGGCTGTTCCAGTGAATGAATCGTCCTGGTTCTGTTTTCAAGAAGGCTTAAATGTGCGTGCGATGAGGCGAAATTTAGTCACGGTGTTACGCAGGCTAATAACCAAAGTCGCCCATGCAGCAATAAAACATGTACGTACCGCCGCAAATATACACAGGCTTCAAGCGTTGAGTTGTACGAACAATGCTGAAAATGTGTTCCTATAATAAAGTTTTACCGCATGGCCTGCATATAGGTACTTGGTTCACTAAGGTCATGTTATTCTATGGATGGTCTAGTCGTATGCACGCCATCATATGCATCAGTTGTCGCCTTGCGTCACCCTTGAATCACCTTTTTACAATAAGATTGTCGAACTTAGTGTGTCCTAGTGGTTTTTCCCACATTCCTTTGGTGCGAGATATCATTTTGTAGTTGGATTCATGATCTGTCTCGTTAGCGAATTTATTGTAAGGATAAGACCATGCCGCGTGCAGTTGGGCCTTTTCTCTGTGCTCTATTATATCTGACTAGCGGCATTTTCAAGCTTAGTACAATAAATAAAAGAAGCAAAACAATGCAGCACTTACACCATAGAACATTCATTTGAAGAGCACAAATTTTTCATGTGCCAAGAAAATGACAACGTAAGGGTGTGTAAATGGTGTCATGCCACCCAAAAATTGTTTAGAATTTAACGAGAGTGCAGCAATCAGCTGCTCAATATCGTATTTGACCGTTTTTCTCCCGAATCTCTACACAACGCCACCACACACGTCGCTCTGCGGGAGAAGACGAATACTGTCGAAACTGTTAACTTCCTATTAAAAATGCTTATTGTAACCAGAAAAAAAATTCTGCCGACTTTTTTCTAGGGCAGCATGGGCTTGAAAGAAAGCAAGTGCTAAGATCCAAAGACGAAGAGTTGATAGACTGTCACTATCCGCTTTCAAAAGCACAAAGCCAATTTGTCTTGTTTGTGGTAAGGTTATGACTGTTATTTGACCGACTAGGGGGGTGGGACGGTTTTTTGGCGTGAAAACAAAAGTAGTAGCCCTGACATTGTCCGATAAATGACCATACTCTGACAGTCCACGTCTCGGCCGCACGAGAGTGGAGCCACGTGTGCAACTTTCAATAAAAAACGACTACAGCGCAAAAGCTTGTAATACTCGCCTTCGCGCACTACCGTTAAATGTCGCACGTTTAATAAAAGGAAAAGAAAGATGAAGTAGCACTGTGCTTTTTGATCACCTCGGAAGGGGACTACTTCCAAGATCGCCGAACGCAGATGACTCTACCTACTGCAAAATGTTTAGGTGTTTCCGTCGAACGAGACAGTGACCTTATGTTAATGTATTTAGACGCTGCCCAAAACAAACAGGAAGAAAACAACAAGAGACGGGAAAGAGCGCACACTACCTAATACCACCATTTTTGGGCACTTGTACTTTGGATTCACTTTTAAAGCAACGGCTTGCGCGAGAGAATATATCCATTTTTCCAACAAGGAATTCGACCCACCACCCGAAATTCTCTTTCTGCGTGCTGATATGCGCCATCCAATAGAAAACCGGATTTACAACATGTCTATGCCACCGTATCCGCAGTGGCAGACACCAAGCTGCTTTTTGTAAACGACACGCTGGGCCCCATTTGCTCGAAAAAAATTATCGGCACTCAGTCGCAAGAAGACAGAACTGCGCCTGTATTCGAAACTTGTATGTGTATTGCGCCTGGCTTGAGTGTAATAAGTAATAATAATATTAACTACAATAATATTAACAATAAGGTCAATTTCGCCCTACAGGCGAATCACTGATTGCGAACAGAAATTTATTAGACAGCTGTGCAAACTAAGGTTAGTCGTTTTATCAGCTGCATAAACGGCTGTAAACATTCGCTTACTAACTAAATTAACCTGCACGTTGTCACGCGCGCACAATCACAAACGAGCACATCTCTCTCGATAAGCGCGGACACTCGCTGTCAAAACGCTGGCGTGGGGGAGAGTGGCAGCTACAGCGAGCGAATTGTCCATCGTGCTACTTCTAGGATAGGATAGGAATAAACATTTTTTGTCCAGCGGTTAAGGCTGTTGGTGCCCGGGGCTAGGCTGCCAGGGGTCCATCGCCGGAGAAAAATCTTTCGAGATCCTCGGCAATGGCCCTGGCCCGCTGGACGGCCCACTCCTGCTACTTTTAGCTTCAACGCTAACTAATTGCGCCGAGAATACACCGCACACGAAGGCATCAGGGGCACTTTAACGAAAAGCTATTCCAAACTACTTCTATTCTATTTTTTCAATCAGGCCTCCATGATTGCCCAACTTCACTTGTCTTTCACGCAACGTAAAGGAAAAATATTAGCGTAGCTTGCACGGGAGGCTCAATGCTACAGAGAAAGCGGAGCTGATGGGCACCTAGCTTGGCATGGCTTTTGGACTAGGCTAAGCACTACCAAGTCATTCCCAGCATTTTCCGTAATTTATTGATCATTTATCGATTATCGATTAGCTGCTGGTTGACTTTCGATTGTCTATCGATGAGAGACTAAGCTTACGTAGTCCCAACCATGCTTAGCTAGACTTAACCAGGCTCAGCTTCGCCAGTTCACAGAGGTATGTGTCATTGCGCTTGGACCCTTTCTGCACTACCGCCAGGATCGGCCCACAATTTCTGTCCGCAGGTTACGGACTAACGCTCGGCTTACACAGCTGCGCTGTTAAAAAACCGCGAGAGCTACTCACTCTTATATGACGTGTGCACACTAATTATGCATGTGAGACCGAACAACAGAAAAATATTATTTTTCGATTCTATGCCTTTTTACCATCAGCCATCCGCAATTGGTCAAAAGTTTTCGGGCTGCGTCCACTTCGCCTGTCTGTCACCTGACGTCCAAAAACCGTGAAAAATCACTGCGTCAAGGTGGCTTGTACGCATTAAAGATGCATTATTACGCCGATCAAAACTTAATTTTCTTTTTAGTAGCCGGACACTGCCCCGTTCCGACATCAATAGAAGGTGGGTACCCGCCGATTGCTCTGGCACTGGCTAGTCGGAGCTGCCGTGGAGAATGGATTTATTTGCCTATATTAAAAATTTTGCGTGACATTATATGGTTGTCGAGTCCTTTCAGCACGAAAACGACATCGCTATGTCAAATTTTCTTCACTGAAGATTCGTTTTAGCTGCATTGTTACGTTTCCGTTGCACGCCGACGTGATTTTATAGCAGACACCGAAAGCTAAGTAAGAAGAAGCAGGGCAAACGCAGACGCCGGCAACACCCTGCTCATCAGGTTATCTACTTTCACTGCGCTAGCCCGGCCCCACGTTACTCCCTCCACTTCTGCGTGCTCATCGCCCTTGGTCAGCCAATCAGGAAAGAAATATATGTTAAGTTAGACAATGCTATTCCTTTTGAAAGCAAACAACATGCAGTGACCTCCTATAAAATAGGAGAGCGTTTCAATAGCCTTCTCAAACAACGCTGCGAGTCACCGCCCGATGCTTGCGTTGGCGGTTACGTAATTGGACATCAGGTGATTAGAAGGAAAACAGATTAGAATAGTTTTACGTTATAGGGTGCCAGCCATCGGCCCGCCTAGACTTTGTACCCAGCGCAGATCGCTTTCTAGATCGGGGCCGCGCGGCCGCGCTCAGCCGCGCCATTCGTAGCCGCCACGGGAGTAAAACGTCCCCCACTTCCCTGCGGCCTTGTACGCGATGGAAGACTGGAGCGCTTTTTTCCCTGCCTTCCTCCCTTGCGCACGCGAGACTGAGCAACCATTCTTTGCTCACCCTCTCCCGCTTTCACTTTACCCATACCATACGGCGCGCAGCCACGATGTTATCGCACTTGGACATTATACGAAACATCACGTCGACGACGACGGCGGAAATGTGCCTGGAGTGTCCATATATTTGCAATCGCAATAAAATTATGTGGATCCGACTCAGTGTGGTAAGCAGAGTAAGCGAAGCTTTCTCTGCTGTTTGCTTTGACTGACGATAGTACGCGGTGATCTTAACAGTGAATGTTTAATTTCTTCAGCATTTAGTGCAACGCGAGAGTGGTGAGTTGAAGTTCTGCGTGCACCTGTTTGTCCGTGTAATACACACAATACACAGCGAGACGTGCTTGCTTGAGGAATTGTTGTGCGCCGTTTTTCATAACCTTCGAGATTGAGCCACCAGGCTTCTAAGATGAATCTGGCACGCTTCCACTCGCACCGGCAACATACGGCATCCGGCCGCTATGTTATCGCAGTCGGACTTCACACGGAACATCGCGGCGACAGCGAAGGCGACGCGGATGACGTCGGCGTAAATGCGCCTGGAGTGTACATATAACTGCTTTCACAATAATAAAAAAAAAGTTGTGTATGGGAAATACCGCTGCCATAAACTAGAAGCTTGTTTCCCCACAGTACGACTGAGTTTGTGGAGAAACAAACGCAATGTATGTTTTCTTCGTATTTCCAAGCGATTTGGTGCGACTGCATTTAAACGCCCGGAATCAGGTTAGTCATGTCCGAACGATCGTCAGACCAGTGTTTTGTTGCGCTACGAGGACATTGTAAGAGTCACCTTACGAGAGGAAATATTCCCGACAAAGCGGGGCTCCGAGAAGTATTCTTAAGAGATTACCAATTTGCTCAGCTAAGCAATCGTGTGGCTCAAAGCAGGCCCTACAACAATTCACCCGGTGTAGTTCAGCGGTTGCGGCTCCACTTTCTCAAACCTTCACAACCTTACCTTCACGTATAACGTGCGAGATTTGCGTACACTTAACAGGCACGCATGGTTTTAGTTAGACTTCCGAACTGATAAAAGAAATCACGCAGAAAGTCCTCTGGAAATGTCCTAAGTATGCACAAGCATTGCGCCACTTGTTAATCGCCACGCAGCCCGGTGTCATTATGAATGTTATGAAATTTGATTCGACCAGCATAAACCCTTATTAACCCTCATCGGTCGTTATCAACCTTATCGAACACGATCCGACCCTTACGAACTATTATCGGTCCTTATCAACCTGTATGTCCAGCTAAGCTGTTACAAAACCACCACTACAATTGCTGAGGGAGCATGCAATGTTTTATTCATGGTTCGGATGCTTGTTTTGCTCTTGTTCTTTATTGAAACGTGTGCTGTTCTGCGTATAGTATGGGTGATCTGAATGAATGTATGCGCTGTTCGCTTCACTTCGCTGAGCGCTTGTAGCCTCTGCCTTACGTGGTTATGAGCCATTGCATTCGTCTTACGTGACGGACGGACAAATTTCTCATTTGGTAGGCATAGAAATGCTTATGCATTTAAAACTGAAACGGGATGGTTTATTAAACGAGACGAAGCTGCTGATTTTCGCTGTAACACGGGGACTATCTTTTCCTCTTTATTTCGTTCCGTCAAGCGCACTATAGATCAGGAGTTTTTCCTTTCAATTTGTTTTTACACTGATAATATTCAAACCTTCGCATTGTCGGCACATTGCACTACACACACGTAACACACGTAACAAATTAAGTAAACACCTAACAAGTAACACGTAAACACACGTAACAAGGGCTCTATTTGGCGATGTACTTTTGTGTCAAAAATTTGCCTAATACTAAATCTGTCTAAGCACCTTATCTTTCTAAATACCAATTGAAACACTTTACCATGCACCGAAACTTGAGAAAAAGGGGGGCGCGCAACGAGGCTTCGCGCTTCGATGCCACTCCATAAAGCCATTTGGCCCGCTCCTTCTTGCAGAATCTAATACCATCATCTTTCCTTATACGTCATGGAGCAAATATGCATCACAGCTGCACATTCGTGTCCATTTTTGACATGGTCCGCAAGCTCTTTCCCATCAATTCCACGGCGGACGAATCTTTTGCCCCTGTGGAGATGCTTTGCCGCATAGTAGTCAAACAAAAGCGCCCCAGGAAAAAAATTCAGCCAGCGGATTAAAATCAAACTGGACCTACATATACAGAGAGACCTAACGTATCTGCCACTCGAGTGCAATTAGCGGATGAGTTTTTACTGTGCTGCAAACTACATTTTAAAAATCACCCCATGCATTTTCAATGGGTCTACAAAAGTGCCCCAGGAAAAAAATCCAGCCAGTGGAATTAGACTACACTCGACATATACCGTGAGAACGTTGTCGGGATTTAGTGCCTAAAGTGCAAATCGCGAAAAACGAACCATTGCTCAGTAATCGATTTTTAAAAAATCCTTCCCATAGAGTTACGCCAACCGCATCGCCCCAGGGTCGGCTTCACCGCAGTAGTCGATGTCCCAGATTGCTGGACTTGATAGCTCCTAATCCCACACACTTTATGCAAAATGTAAACGAAATTTCAATACATTCCGCTGCAGTTACACACGGCCTTTTAAAACTGCGCAGCAGAGCAGTAAAGTGAAGTATGTCACAAATTTGCTAGTGCCAATAAGGTAAATCATTGGATTTACGAGTGCGAAGGGTAGTTGATTACTTCACAAGGCCATTGTCTGGAATTGCTTAGCCAAGACAGGCATTCAAGATCAGTTGGTAAAGTAGAAAAATGGGTGTGTTTTGGTGAATAAATTCAATGACAATGCCACAATAAAGAAAGAAAGAAAGAAAGCAGGAGAATGCTACTCAATTTCCCGTCCTTTAAGCACGTACTACAGACCTTATGAGCATATGAATATTTACATGGCAGGCGCAGTGGATCCCTTGTTAAAGCAAATATGATATTTCTATGCCAAGACAGAAATGCGTATGTTGCTTCTATGAAGAGCGAATATATTTATGGGCTAATGTGATGGCGGGCTCAATTTCGTTCTACGCAGATTGCTTGAGATCGTTCAGACCCTGCGCAAGAGTTACATGGTTTGGCAAGAAGTGTTCGACAACAAAGTGCAGGTAAGCGCAACGCTGGCTTCTAGACATGCGGCTGTCTGGAACTCATTGGACGGACGTGTTTAGTTTCAGCAATGCAGATATTACATTTCCTATGTGAATGCACAAGAGAATCAGAAGGGCACGGTTACATCAAGTCTGACGAATTCTTTCTTTTTCTTTATTTGAAGAACACCCCGCAGTGCCCAAGGGCGTAACAAGCAGGGCTGTCACAGCAACGAGTAGAATGCATATTTATTTATGCAGTGAACTTGCTCTTTAGTCAACCTGTTCAACCTGTTCCACTTGTTAACTGTTCAGACAAAAAAAAAACAGGAATAGTATACACGCTCGTCTTGGTTTGCTACTGAATAATTTTTCAGTCATGATCATTACGTATTGATAATATAAATGAAAGAGTTATATGTCTGAATGCAAATGCGAATGAAATTCAATGCTGAGTTCTGAAGCCACTAATATACACAATTTAAACAGATGAATCAATCATTGCCAAAATTGTTTTATTGTGCATTCATCGCATTTCTTAGAAGCCCAACCTACGTTAATACTAATCATCCATAAGCCCATTAAAGTTTTGTGCATAGTGTCAGCTGGGCGTAACAAGCTGTCGTCGTTACACGGTGGTGTAACGACGACAGCTTGATGACGACGGCGTGAGGCTGACGAAGTCCGTATGCAGCCGATGGCGGGATGACGACGGCAACACGAGAATCAGTTGAACTGTAATGGCGACGATGGTATGACAAATAATGCATGACGGCGACTCTATGACAATGACGTAATCACAACAATGTCATGACAATGGCGACATAATCACAATTGAACTACGACAGAATTATTATCCTGGCAGGAGTCATGAGGGAGGTAGCGGCCGAATACGTCCATACTGCACCAGGGAGGACAATTCCTTTTCAGCCGAATACGTTCATACTGCACCAAGGAGGCGAATTCCTGTTCTGGTGAGGGAGTGCCTTTGTTGAAGCTTACTGGTCCTTATTAATTTGGTTGCACCTGTACTAGTATGCATGCTAGTTTTATGCTTGCAGGCGCAATTTGGAATCAGCCAGCGCAAAACAGGGGCAATTGGAGATCGCAGGGAGATGCCTTCCTCCTGCAGTGGACATAAATATAGGCTGATAATGATAACGATGATTATCATTGAATGACGTGGATGGAATGTAAAAATCACATCCATTCCACTCTGTGGTTGTGGGCTGCCAGTGGAGCTGTAAAAGAACTACACAAATATCACTGTGCGAGTAACTGCGAAAATGAACGTTTATTGACAACGCACAACTCTGCGAACACGTGAAATCGCTACTAATAGTGCCTCGACGTGTCCAGCTGACCAAATTGAAACGCGCTAAGCGTCTCAAGACGCTGGCTTGCCCGCAACAAAATCGTGAGGACGTTCTATGCCGCTTGTCGATGCATGCGCTCGTGGCGTAATGGATTCAATGTCGGGCTTCTGTGCTAGAGGTCCTGTGTTCGAATTATGCCGGCGGATAGCTTTGATAATGTTTATTTAAATATTCATTGCATAGTGCTTGTTGAAAACGAATATACAAATTCAGAGAGACGCTTAAAGCCAAAGGACGAAACTGAGGCAAATCCATGTACTTACCATAATTCCCATGCTGGCTGGATCGCCCCAACGACAATGGTATGGTGACTTCAGTATGAAGATGGTAAAAGGACGAAAGTATGATAACAAATGCATGATGAGGACGCAATGACGATGATGACATAACAACATCAGCATGATCGCCACTGAATGGTTACGATTGATTGACGGCGATGGAATGAAGATGCGGTATGACGACGCCGCATTACAACGGGATGATGGTTCCGAAAAATTGACTGGTGTGACGTCGACGGGATGACAATGGGAAGAAGACGATGATGACAACTGTATGACGACAGCATAAGCACTAAGGTAGGACCATGAATGCATGATGACGATTCAATAACGACGATGGCATAGCAATGGCGGCATGATGGTGATTGAATTATTTTCTTATTTGAGTGAATCGGGCCGAAGCCGAAGTGGTGACAAAAAATACAAATCGCGTGTCTTACGGTCTTGCATTATGAGCATGTTACATACCGAAGTTGATGTCTGCAGTATTATTGACAAAAAGTCCACCGAAGTAGACGAAGCACCTACTTCTGGTAATTTATTCCAGCATGTAATGCTGGAAGCTTATGTGACTTGTGGTTTGTTGGACCATTTTACTGTGACCCGTCCGAAGTGCATGTCCCGCGAGGTCTTGTAGGTAGGCAGAGCGATTTATCTTGAAGTGGCCATGATCGAACGCATGCATATATTTCAACCTCTATAGGACTCTACCATGTGCGAGTGACTGTAGATTGGCCTTAATAGTTAACTGGCTAACACTGCTCCATCTTGAATAATCTGGGAAGGTAAATCGAACCGCTAATATTTGTATTTGTTCCAGTTTGTCAAATAAACATTTCTGATACGGACTCCAGATTGTATCGGCATACTCCATGGTAGGCCTTACTATAGTTTGTAAGCTTCCAATTTGACAGGCGCTGTTACTCCGGCAGTTTTATTTTTAACAGTGACATTTACCCTGGGCTTTGCGAGAAAGTTGGGTTTCCCAACTTAGATAATTTCTCATAGGTATCCCTACATACGTTATGCACGAATTGGGGTATTGTGTAATGTGCACGTAAAGTGATGTGTTTTTTTTTTCGTTAATGAATGAAATGTATTTTTTTTTGTTCTGGTAGTGTTTAGTTTCATACCCCGTACATTGAACCACTCCTGAATGGAATGGGAAAAATTATATAACGTAAGTTGATCTGCACAGTTAAACAGTGATTTAAGTATGACGCAGTCGTCTGCGAACGATCTATGTACCGTCGGGTGAACACTGTATTGTCTGTCATTGATATAAACTAAAAATAATACGGACGCAAAAATTATCGCTTGTGACACTCCAGAAAAAAAACACGCAATTTATCAAAGGAACAAGAATTCACAGTTACGCTTTGCTTTCTTTTAGTAAGGTAACATGAAATCATTTTATGATTACCGTAAGCATGAAGTTTACTAATTAAGTCAGCGTGGGGAACAAGATCGACATTTTGGAAAGATAAAAATAGCACGCATTTGACCACCTCTACTATGTTCGTTAGCAATGTAAAATGTTAATTCTGCGAATTGCATTGTAGCTGACAAGACAGACCTGCACGCATGCAGTTCATGGCACAATAGATCGTTCTGTTCAATGTGAATAACAATGGCTTTGTAAATTATATGCTCCAAAACCTTGCAGCACGTGCTTGTGAGTGACATTGGCCTTTAATTGTTCAAGTCTGACTTGGCACTGGATTTATGGAATGGGACGACATTTGCACAGCGCCAATCTTCAGTGATAAACAACGTCCTCTGTCTTTACGTTTATACCCCGGAGGAACTATTCCAGAATCCTGAACGCCCTCATGTAACCAGGTTTAGTTGTATCTATGGCGTACGGATGATAGGATAAAAAATTGCTTTAAAGGGACAGACAACCGCTCAGAACATGAATTGAGATAACCCCGCGGATGGAAAGATCGTCCATCGTCTTGGCAAGAACGGGCCCTGTTTTTCTCATTAAACGTGGATTTATATTCTTAATTCTTCACTATAAGTCGTGAAAAATGACCTTTGGCGCCCCATGCGGCAAAAACATGAACCTATTTAAGAGGTCTTCCACGTGACCTTCTGCCAGTGTATGCTGTTCCTGCTCTTTTTATTAATATTGAAATGCAGTAACATTTTTTTCTATTATAAGTTTCTCCTAACTTACAATGTGCAGATAAGACTTGGTTTGTAGTGAATATAAAAGTGGCGCTGCCTTCGCCTTCGTTTTTGATGACTTGGCTTGGCTCGTCTATCGACTGAATAACGACGGCGAGAGCCAGCCAGCCATGACGTAGGCGTGTACTTGGAGAAAAAACGCGGTGCAGCTAGAAGAAAGGTCTGTTCAGCAACGCAAACTTATTGTACCAGTCTATTTATCTTTAAAAGTAGCTGGAAAGGTGACAACATAGGTGGTTAACCACAGTTGCACTTCCTACAGTGAACGCAGGACGATGGGCGGCTTTCACAATTTGCGAGGCGGGCTGTTGGCATCCCTATCACTTCTCAGCGTTGCTGGAAGAGGGACTCTTATTTTTTTAGAGGCTGCTCAGACCAAAAAATTCTGCTTACAAAATATCCACGCACTTTTGGAAGTAACCGCTGCAGGTGTAAACACTACCGAGGGTAACCTTTTCGTCGTTGCGCCATTAAAAACTGGGTCCATAAGTATCGGTTGTCAGTCCCTTTAAGAAAACATTATTTTAGGGCGCTAAAAGGACACTCGCAAGGGAGAAACAAACGAACGCACACAGCACAAACTCCCAACTGATTTACTAGCAAAGAACGTGGGGCATGGTGAAGTTCCTGCACACACGGATCACAAGACATATGATATAACATTGAAGGATTATCTCTGCCGTTACATCTGTGCTTCAATGAAGTGCATCTCAGCAGCAGACAACGGGACTGAGATATCACTCACACACGTGGTACCTTTCTTTTTGATGTAGCATAGTTCGAAGAGTCCACGCGAAGTTTTATTACCGCTCCTACCCAGTATGGTGTTTCGAGTTAAGTACGGCTCACAGGCGCAGGCATTGCAATGTGCGCTAAGGTGCGCACCATCCAATTTGTTTAAGGTTTTGGAATGCTGCCTCAGTTGATTATTCAGGCATCTGCCCAAATATCCTACATACGACTTTGTTGAGAGGAATCTCGTAGTCTACCCCAACAGCCCATCACACAAATCGGTTAGAGTGCTTCATGCTACACCCTTGTCAATCAGTACTCGTCGTACGACATAGCTGGACTACTTTGTATGGGACGGAAAAAAGTCGCAGTTTTGCCCGAAAGGCGAAGCATCGATTGCGATAGCAAATAAATAGACAGCTATACGATGTAAATATAGTAGTTTGATCAGCCGTATAAAGTTGCAAGCATTCGCTTGCTAACTACAATAACAAGCACTGTGTCACCCACGCACAGGTATATATACTTGAACATATCTCGCTCGATGACCGCGGAAACTCATTATCAAAACGATGGAGTGAGCAAGTGGGGGACAACAACAAGCTAATTGACCTTCGTGTTGTGTCTCGCTTCAACGCGAACTAAATGTTGAAAGTACTGCGCATACGAAGCTACCGGAACTCAGCACATGCACTTTTTCCCCATCACAAATCGCTTTGAAGATGAAGCTCACACGGGCGCGCACGTTGTCCACATCGCAGATCGCTTTCAAGGTACGGTGCCCATGCGGCCACGCCGTAAGCAGCAGCCGCCGGAGTAGAATGCCTCCCCCCTCTCCCTGACCACCCCCCCCCCGTGCCTCCAGTGCGAAAGAAGACGGCGCTTCTGACCCGCCTTCCTTGTTTGCACGTGCGAGATTTTGCCGCGATCATCGACTGACCTTCGCAAAGCTTTTACTTGTACATACACCGTACAGCGCACGGCAACTATGATATCGTGTTTCAATTTTCTGTGGAACATTATGGCGACGATGTTAGAAATGCACTCAGAGTGTCCATATCATTGCTAGCGCAATAAAACGATATGAACGCCCCCACCTCCCCCAACAAACTTGCATAACTATGTCGTCGTACCACGAGCACTGGTAGACAAGGGTGCAGGAAAAAGAACGCTAAGCGAATTGTGCGATGTGCAGTTGGAGTAGACTACGAGATTCATCTCAGCTGTGAGAAGTCGTATGTAGACCAAATGGGCAGATGCCTGTATGATCGACTGAGGGATCATTCCAGCAACTTAAACAAATTGGCTGGTGCGCGTCCTAGGGCGCATTGCAATGCCTGCGCGTGTGAGCCATGCTTTACGCGCATTGGCAAACTGGGTAGGAGTGGTAATAAAATTGCTCGCGAACTCTTGGAGCCACGCTACACTAAAATGAAAGGTACCACGTATGTTAGTGATACCTCAATCACGTTGTATGCTACTGAGTTGCACTTGTTTGAAGCGCGAATGTATCAATGTCAATTCATTTCGCTTCTGCTGCGCGTGCTCAGGAATTGCACCATGCCCTATCTTTCTTTTCAATAAATCTGTTGGTAGTTGACGTTCTGTGTTTTTCTCCCTTCCGTGTGTCTTTTTAGTGCCTTAAAATCATGTTTTACGAATCGTGCTAACTTGTCCAAGCAGTGTTATTATGCTAAAAGAAGGTACAGTTTGTTCATTAGGCTACGGCCATTCATGGATACCACTTTAAATGACTTCACATTCCCTTGTCAGTCTTTGTTATGGCAGTCAGACATCGGACATAATGGACGGGTTTGGCGCGAAACGAATAATTTCAGCCCTAAGATCCAGTACTGGCCGGTGTCAAAAAAAATATTTTCTATTGATCTTCAACTTATCGTACACAAGCGACACTTGAGTCGGTTGCTTTTTGCTTTCAGCGGAGTGCCATAGCATAGACCGTAGATCTCATTCTCGGCGAAAAATCTACTGATAAAGAAATGCGTCTTCCTTTAAGTTTAAAGCATCGAGATAAAATTTCGAAGAAGTCAAATAGCCTGAGTATCCGTGGGCGTGAGCTTTGGCCACGTGTACTGCCAATTCTGTAGATCCTTTCCATTGTTCTCACTTCCACATCAAATAATTCTTTAAATATAGTTTTCTTTACTTCGCCTTCTAGCGACTCACTCTCTTCATTGGGTGCCTGGCTTTCACCGTATTGTTTCGTCTGCTCCGATTTTTAAAGTATATCCCTTTAGCTTCTAGGCTCTATGTCGTGAAAGTTGACCTTTGAAATGTATATTACAAGTTTATTACGCACTTTTTTTCTCACCTTAACTACTGCAGTTTAGTATGGGCCACAATGAGCAAAACAAACATAAATAAAGTTCTCGTATTGCAAAAGAAGATTGTTCGCATAATCGCCAATGTTGATAATACAACTACTTCCAAATACGCATTTGAAGCACATAACATTGTCCGAGTCAATCATTTGTATAACTTTAAGTTGTTACAAAAAATGTATTTTTCGACGGCCTCCATTGCCGATTTTTATTCTACTCCGGCATCTTTGGACATGCTTCGTGCCAACATAAACACAAGAACTACTAATACATGGAATATACCACGTTTTCGCACTAATTATAAATTACTAATGTTGTCTTATAACCAGCCCCATGTTCTAAACACGTATAAACATACAATAGGATACACCAAAGCTGAACTGTGGAAATATTTTGTTGAAATGTGATTTTAAGTCCTCGGCTTGTAGATGCCGCATGTTTTGCTTGATTATTACTATTATTATTTCTGAACATATGTATGACTATTTCAGCGTTTTTATTTTCAATTTTATTGTTCGAATTTTGTGCAAAGATTACTAGACTCTCTATGCATAAATGGTGAATGTTCTCTTTATTGAATGTGACTATTGTATGTGTGTTTGTTGAAGATTTCCTGTACCACTCGTGTGCTACTGCTTGTGGGGTTTTCTGGGCACAGTCAAGCTGCGCAGGCAGCTTTTTGCCAGAAAACCCTCCAGTTGAACCTGGAAAATAAACTTATACTTATACTTATATAAGAGGTTTGTTCGTGTCCTTACAGGCTTGGTCACAATCTGCGTGCGTTTCTTCATACTTTGTCACGCGTTCAAATTCATTTTGCATTGTCTCAGTTATTTGCTTAACACCATCAACTGTTGATTGAACTTGCTTAAGATTGCAAGTGAAATATTTTAGCATTTCATTAGTTTTAGACTGTTGCTTGTAGATTTTTTTGAACAGTTGTTCGGTAGGAATAGTCTCTACATTCAACGCCGCATTCTGCTCAATCTCGTCAGATGCTAAGAGCAATATTCGGATTATTTCAGCACATTCGCCAAGCGTAACGAAAAGAGCATGTGGACTTGTCAGCACCACGAAGGTTGAACAGTTATTACGTGCGGAAGATTTGTCACCAACCTGAAGAACAAACACGATAGGGTTCGCCATCCATCCACGTTCGGTGCTACCAAGTCCACTGAAAGGTTCCGCTTCCGGTTTATGTAGACCTTGCGATGCTTGTTACTTTACGTCACCGGGCCTGACAGGTGATACTGATGCAGTTCACGTGGCACTGTGTCAGTAGATTTATTTGTGCACATCCCTGCCCATGCGGAAGTGGTCAGTGGTTGTGTACAAATTCCCTTGGTGCAATCTCTGGCCATCTTAACCTGTGGCAAGTTTTGGCCGCCAAAGGGCAGTCTGAACGAAAAACACGATAAGGTAGGCCATGCTCTCACCATCCGTCCACCATTGGTGCTACCAAGTCTACTAATTATTATCCAGAATGACACCAAAACGATTTTGACTGAATGACGCGGGTACAACGAACAAGTGGTATGGCAACAAGGCTTCACAACGGAATGATGGTTCGGAAATGATTACAACGGTATCACGTCGACGGCATGATGACAACGTGACGACGACTGTATGACGACGAAGGCGTGGTGACGATTGTTTGAAGATTGCGCAATGACGACGTTGAGATAACAACGACGGTATGATAACAATTGAATGACAACAGAATTATAACGATTGAATGACAGGGATGAAATGAAGACGCGGTATGACGACAAGGAATGACAACGGGGTGACGATTCTTAAATGATGACATGGATATGACGTCGAAGGCATGACGACAATGGGATTACGACGACTTTATAATGATGATAGCGTAGTGGCGATTGTATGACGATGGCTTAAGGACGACCTTATGGCAATGCATTCATGATGACGACAGATTAACGCCGATGCAATGGTGACGATGGCATAACAGTGGCATGAACACCATGAGTGACGAAACCACAATTACAAAAGAAAGACACCCGCCGTGGTTGCTCAGTGGCTATGGTGTTGGGCTGCTGAGCACGAGGTCGCGGGATCGAATCCCGGCCACGGCGGCCGCATTTCGATGGGGGCGAAATGCGAAAACACCCGTGTGCTTAGATTTAGGTGCACGTTAAAGAACCCCAGGTGGTCCAAATTTCCGAAGTCCCCACTACGGCGTGCCTCATAATCAGAACTGGTTTTGGCACGTAAAACCCCATAATTTAATTTAATTTTTTCAAAAGAAAGACAAAGGCGGACTGACATCGATCGAAAGACGAAGGCGGCGCGACGACTTCGGCATGATGATTTTGAAATTATGACCACTTTGTGACGACGACAGCATGTCGTGAATAAATTGACAACGAGTGTATTACCGTAATGGCGTCACCACAACTGTATGACGAAGATTCCATGACGATGCCGGCGTGACGATGACAATAAAATGAGAATTTAACCAAGGAAGTGGAAGAAGGTATAACAGGAATACATGACAACTACTGTATGATGACGATGACATGAAAACGGTGCTATGAACAAAACTGATTGGCGCCAGCATGATTAGGATGGCGTGTTGACGACAGGAGGCTAGTAACAATGCTATGCGACATTTTTAGGCAAGCGCCCATGGTTTCAAAGTAGAGTGTCGGACTGTGTGCTGAGGAAACCATGTTGAAAAGCAACCATCTGAAATGCTTTAATGGGGTTAGCATTATTTGCCTACTTCATTCTCTGGCGCTTACCAATCCATCTATCTAGCCTGTTACACAGACCCAGTGGCACAGGTTGTTCATCGCTTTGGCCCCTAAGTATGTGCTCCTGATAGTTTTGCGGTCGTGATCGTTTAATCGCCGTAATTCCAGCTCCGGGATCTTACTCTCGCCATGCCGTCGTCAACACACATTCCATCTCGACCTAGTGGACCAAGTTATCTGGTAGCTTGTGCGCCTTGGTAAGGGTCTTTCTTCATTACATTCTAGTCGTACTGACATCATTCAATCGTTCAGATACCATCCTTGTCATGCCGTCATGCTCAGACAGTTGCTATTTGGCATCCGTTGTCAGTCCGTCGTCGTCATGCTGTTGTGAACTTGCCATCGTCGTAACCAGCTTTGTCATCCCACTCTCGTCATTTCGTCGTCATCACGCAATCGACATCAGACCGGTTGAATGATACAGTCATCGTCAAGACATTGACATCATACACTCGTCGACGTCGTATTATCCTCATGCCGCTGTCATGATATCGTCGTCATTACACCGCTATCATACAGTCGTCGATATGATCTTCTTGTACCATTATCGGAATGCCGTTGCTGTCGTTCGATCATCGCCCTTATAACTTCAACGTCCGGCACTGATCATACCGTCGTCGTGAGCCATCGTCACCACACAGTCGTGCATTCTTTGTCATACTGTCGGCGTGATGCCGTTCCATCTTCGCCATTCTAACTTCGACATCCCACTCACATGACGCAGTCGTTCTCACGCCGTCGTCGTCGCATTCATCGTCATGACGTTGTCATCAGGCTATCGTAGATGCGCCATCGCCGTCAAACAGTTGCCATTATGCATTCGTTGTCATACCGTTGCCGTGATTCCGTCGGGATCATTTCATTGTCATTCTAACTTCGACATCTGCCCCTCGTCATGAGGTCGTCGTCACGCCATCGTCATCACACGGTCATTATTTTATCGCCGTCATCACTTCAATAAGGTCGTCCCATTGTCGTCATTCCGTCTTCCTCACACCGCCTTCGTCGATCCATCGACGTCATTACTTCTTCGTCCATTTATTTTAATAATTGTTCATGATCATTGAATGCCGATTAAGCCGCTATGCTTAAGCAATTTTCTTCATTCCAGATGCGCCATTCTTTTGTCGTCATACTGTCGTAGTCACAGCATTGTCATCATGCCATTGTCACCATGTCGTGGTCGTCCTCACGCTGTTATTGTTGTGCCACCGTAATAATTTAAGAAGCGGCCTCGCATTGTCGGTATGCCGTCGGTGTCATACCGCGTTTAGGATTCCATCCACGTCACTGAGTCCGCATTTTACAGTCATCAGCCAGCCATGCTCACGGGCAACCTTGGCAACTGAGCGCCATAGCAAAGCGGGACAATATAGGAATATGTCTCACATAAACGAATCAATGGAAGAGCCAGAATGACCACTACAGATGCTAATTAAACGTGACTTCAGAAATACGGTGTGTCGCTGCATACTCCGAATGCACATCGTATTGCCATAAACACTCATCGTGAAATGAGTTCTCCCGTAATTTTTTTTGTGATATGGGTTTTCCGTACGTCTCATCTACAGATCGCCCCAGACACCGTGGTGCATGTGTGGAAGAATCCGCCGGAGCACGAATTGGCTTCGGTAACGTCTGCGGGCTACAAAGCACTGCTGTCTTCCTGCTGGTACCTCGACCACATATCGTACGGCAGTGACTGGAAGAAGTACTACGCCTGTGACCCACAGCAGTTCCCCGGTGAGACAACGCTCTCAGCTTCATTAGTTAGCCTAAAATGAATATTTTTACAGCACCACATACTATTGTGCCATGGGTATTTAATTAGCCAAAGAAGTATTAATGCGTAAGCATTCTTTGACGAGTACCTCACCAAAATCTGCCTGTCACGCGAAAAGTGCATTGCCTTGTATTTGCAAAGTTATAACGTTTAATCATTATAGTAGTGTAAATGTAGCTGATTGGTAGCTTATAAGCGATAAGGAAGCTAAACAGAAGAAATTGATCCTAGAGAACACCCGTATGATCAAAGATATGCATATCAAATGGGCACAAAGGGGCAGATGGAAAATGCATGGGGAAGGCAAAAGTAGGGGTGGCCCAACTTAAATTTAGGGTTGGGCCTACTGAAAATTGGGGCTGGACCAACTTGAAATTCGGGTATTAGCAAACATAAATTCGGGGGTGCGCCAACTTGAAATTGCGGGGTGGCCTAACTTAAATTTAAGGTTCAGTCAACTTGAAATTTTGTGATGAGCCAACTTGAAATTTGGGGGTATGCTTATGCAGACTTAGATAACTCGTTTCAGCATTCATTTTTTTTCCTACGAAGCATCCACAAATACCGAGCACGAAGAGATGACGCACACAGGCCGGATAATTAGTCTTTCACTTCTTCGTCCTTTGTATTTGAAATAATATATGCTCATCATCAACCATATAGCTATTCATGGAGATGATTGGGCAAACAATACTCAGATTATAATTAATCATAATTATTCTTAATTAGACAAAATAATCATGTTCCCCTAAATATTCCTATTAAGCCTAATCGACTTATTCGGGTACCCTTAGACTAAGGTACCCTACACTAAGGTACCCTTAGTTAATCTAATTAGACCTAATTAACAAATCTTTATTATATAATATTCATTATGCTTCCTTGCCTACATAAGTGTTCAGGAGTTTATCTTATTCGGGCTCAATTCATCGTAATTATTCTAAGTAATCTTTCGTTAACGATATTTACTTTTAAGTACTTCTTCAGCACTCACTATATTTATAGTCATAATCGTGAATATCAGTAGCAACACGTAGTCATAAGGCATTCGCATAAGGCATAAGGCATACATAGGACACCATGTATACCTTATGGAGTGCATCGTGTCACGCTTTACACACACTGACTGACTGACTGAAAAATTTTATTGGCCAAAGTATTGACAGGGAGGGTGTGGACCGACCCTTAAGGGACGTTACTTATAAATACTATTTGGGCTCCTCATTACAGAAGCCCATTGGCTATAGCCGCGGCTTTGGCACGCACGGCCAGGGCCTTCTGGCTCGCCAGGTCGGAGCAGCCGAGCAGGGCCGCCTCCCAGTCCTCCCGGATAGGGTTGGGTATAGGGGGAAGTTGCGGGGTGGATTGGCATGCCCACACCATGTGGAAAATATTCGAAGACTTTTCCCCGCAGTGTGGACACTCCCCTGTGCAAGCAGGGTCGAAATGTTTTAGGACTGCCGGGCACAGCAGTGTTTTAGTATAGAGGCGAAGGAGTAAACGCTCCTCCGCCTTCGTGCGGCCCTTACAGGGCTTAGGAAAGATTGCGTGGCCGAATTGGTAATGGTGGGTGATTTCCTTAAAGGTAAAAGCCGGATCGGGTTCGGAGTCCGCATCGAGGCGAGGCGATGCCCGGAGAGTAAGCGCGCGGGCAGCGGCGTCAGCTGCTTCGTTGCCCTCGAGACCCGTGTGCGCGGGAGTCCATATTATCCTGCGGGACGCGGGGGCCCCGAGATAATCGCTGCTTTGAAGTATGTGGTATGCAAAATAGGGTATAAAGCCCTTTTCGATGTTCCTGCAGGCCCCTTGCGAGTCGGTGATGATCACCCGCGAGTCCTGATCTGCGGCGGCGAGCGCGATGGCCACCTCTTCCGCGTGTGTTATGTCTTGTGCATTGAACGTAAGGCCGTTCACCGCGGTCTTTTGATGGACGACTGCGGCCGTGTACCAGCCCCCATGGTGTGGGCCGGAGGCGTCCACGTAGAATACTCCATGTTTGTTCCCATAGTGACGTGCCAAGGTTTCTGCCCGCGCGAGGCGCCGGTCACTATGGTCGTCTCGTGTCATGTTGGCCAGAAGAGCGCGCACGTGCAGGGCGCATCTCCAGATTTCGGGGATGCGCACGCGCTATTCCGTTAGTGTTGGATGTTGTATGTGTAATCGGGCAAGAAGGCGGCGACCCGACGGCGTCTTTGAGGGTCTTGTGTAGTGGTTCATCAAGTGTGCTTCTCGGAGCTCCGTAAAGGTGTTGACCATTCCGAGGCCCAGGAGGCGCTGGTTGGACGTGTTGACCGGGAGGTCGAGAGCACGCTTGTAAATTTTGCGGAGAACCACCTCGAGGGCGTTCACATCAAACTTGTGAAGGTGGAGGTAAGGAGTTGAGTACAAGACTCGACTGGTTAAGAATGCGTGCGCCAGCCGCAAGGCGTCTTTGCACCGTAACCCCCCACGTTTATTGGAGACCTGGCGGACCATGCGGCCCACCTGGTCCCCCACCCTGCGCAGTTTGGCCAGTGTACAGGCGGACATATTTCTGAGGAAACTAGCACTAGATTGCTTACGCATTAAAAGAGTGCTACTTTTGGCCACGCTTCAGCGTACAAAGTTACCAGTAACCGCAATATTGAACGGTGTTATCACTGTGCTCTGGCGATGTGCACTTCCGCACTTTGTATAAACAGGCGCATGGTGGGAGTGCCAGTTACTAGAACAGCGTCCACATTTTCACTTTGTTTCCGACGGCGGCGGCCGCCACGTATCGGCCATAGCAGGCTTCGAGGCTATCTGGCACGCACTCCTATGTTCCCGCTTCTTTGCTCATGATAGTATGTGAAGCCAACGTGAACCATGCTAAGACGGAGACTTCAGCGGGTCAAGTACGAGATGTCTTGCCGCCTTCGACGTTTGCAACGAGTCAGCGGACTGTTTGTGCGAATTCTCATGGTGCGGGCAGAGGTTTTTATTTTAATAATGTATGCCTCACTATAACAAATGTTTGTGCGAATGCTTCGACACTTGGGTAAGTAAGCCCCGGTATGAGAAAGGAGCGCATTCGTTGACGTGGAGAAGCAGCTAGAGGCGGGTGGTCCTGGGTGGCCTTGAACCGGCGAACCTCTGCAGCGATCACGCCACGCACGTCCTCCCGTTCTCTTTGAGCGGAGTTGAGCGCTCGTCGGCGCCGTGACAGTGACTTTATTGGGACGCCGGAGCGAGCGCTGTTCCGCCCCCTTTATAAAATTCTTACTCTCTGGCCCGAACAGGTTCCTTCAGCAGTACTTATGCGATACTAGTAGTTGCTAATTCTTAGCCAATTCACCGTAAGTTTTGTCCCAAGGTTACAGAAGGGGTATGTAGAGGGACATGCCTTCGTCCTGCAGTGGACATAAATATAGGCTGATGATGATAATGCAGACCTAAAAAAAGCCGTAGTTTCGCCTGAAAGGCGAAGCATACATTTCGATAGCTAATCAGTAGACAGCTATACGAAGTAAGGATAGTAGCTTTATCGGCCGCATAAACTTGGAAATATTCGTTGGCTAACTAAATTAACAAGCATGGTGTCATCGCGCACAGGCAAGCATGAACACATCACACTCGATGATTACGGATACTTAATGTCAAAACACGTTGGCGCCAGGATGCGCGGCAGCAACAGTGAGCGATGCGACCTTCGTGCTGTGTACCGCTTCAACGCCAACTGAGCGACGAGAACGCCGCACGCATAAAGGTATGAGCCACCTTGCTTTCAAGATCAGGCGCGCGCGACCGCGCGTGAGCGTGCAAAGTACGCATTTGGTGTCGAAGTCAAACGCCGCCACCCCCCTCCCTCCCTGCGCGCGCCAGATTGAGATGCGATCGGCGGTTGCCGAAGCGCGCGGTAGCGAAATGCGCAATTGCTGTCGGAGAACAACGCCAACCCCCCTGCCATCCCCCCACGGCCTTTCGCACGATGGAAGACAGCGAGATTCCTGTCAGCTTCCTCTCATGCGTGAGCGCCATTGAGCCGTCATCGCCGGCTCAACCTTGCACTTTTTCACTCGCACATAGAGCATATAGTGCGCGTCGATGATTTTATCGCCCTTGGACTTTATACAGAACCTCAAGGCGACGACGACGGTCACAGTGGTGCCGATGACAGAAATCCGCCTGGAGTGTCCATATAATTGCTATCGCAATAATACATTAAATCTATATTACGCAATACGCGACAACACCTCCGCGTCGAGTGCGGCCAGTTATTGATAGACATTGCAAAGAAGTTGCAGCCAGCTTACTACGAATAGTTGGGGTTTCTATAGAGTTTCAAGTGGTGTGCTGTGCTTACAACAATGTCTATTATGTTGTATCATTTTTGCAATGCGGTTGTCAGTGAGATTGCCACTTGGTGTATCTGTTGACGTGGTCCCCATGTGGTCCATCAAAAGGCGATGTGCAGCAGGTCACAAAAGAAAGCTGACGCTGACATTGACAATCATCTTCGATCGTATCTTCCGCATGTTCCAGCAGTCTTATATTGAAACTTTTTTAAATACTAATGAAAGGCCACGGCATACACTTTCTTTCTATGTACTCATCAAGCTTGTTCGATAGCAAACAATGCACGCTCTTTTCACAGACTTCTCGCAAGATGTCAAGAGACTGCCGAAAATGCGGTGGAGTATAGCGTGAATTTTGTACTTGTTTTTGGCGCAGCTTCTTTAGTAATCAATAAAGAACACAATCGGTAACATTGGCAACATGAGTGATCTATTTAACAATATATATTGCAAAGTTGACTAATGTTGCAAAGAAAACAATTTTGGCTAAACCGCAATATTTCTGACTTTCTCGATAATTCTCAATATACATAATTTTAGGAATCTTCAAACTCTCGTTGTTGTTCCGCATAGAGTGGTTCTTTAAGGAGTCGGCACAGCACTCGCCACAAGGCACATCAAAGTTGTCTGTTTTCTCCACAGGCTGTGAAAATAACGTCCTGCTCTTTGCTTTTCGCAGGTACCCCAGAACAAAAGTCGCTAGTGCTTGGCGGTGAAGCCTGCGTGTGGGGCGAGTTCGTAGATGGCACTAACCTCATCAGCAGGACATGGCAAGTTTAGCTCTCGTGTCTATGTAATGTTTAATGTTTGTGCACAATATTGATCTTGTAAATACATTTAAAGTCGTATCGAAAAAATGCTATAACGCACATTGCCTAAGCCTGTGTATGGGGTGCAGTATCTTCATTTTGAATAATTAATATAATAATACACTCGTTACGCATATGAACTTCTTCAAAAGCATAAGTGAGGAAGTTCGCTTCAAGATGGCTGGAAGATATGCAATACCGAACGAACCAAGCCAGACAAAGTGTGCTGGAGTCCTTTTGTGCTGAACATCTTTGAAAATCTACGGGTCCATTTTGTCAGACTGCAACAGTTGTCTCAATCTGGGGTCTTCTTTTTCTGAAGCAGCAGGTTTGCACTTTCTTGCCTCTGACTCCACATCCTAAAAAATAAATTTGTAGAAACTGTCAGCTCTCTAGCGCAGCAAAGCTGCGAGAAGTGTGTCGGTAGCACTAACTATCGCACATAACAGGTGAAAACATATGATGGACAGGGCGGAAGGGAATCTTGATAAACACCAGTTTTAAATTGATTAAAAGGCTAAATTGTCACCATGCACTTTTACACAGTGCACAGTCGCCCGTAGAAATGAAGCGTTGCTGTCTCGCAAATATAACCTACAATTCACCAATTTTTGTTTTGCGCTGGCTATCTATATCTTTATCATAGCCTGCTGCTCAGTATTACATGTGTGTACGTTAGCTGTTATGCGTATTGGATGCATGTTAACACGTATACATGTTCATTTTTCACCGGTGATCGCTTTCCACCGGTTACAAATGTTAAACGTTATCCCTCGGTGCAGGAGGCGTCTGCATGGGAAGCTTCTCGAACGTTATCGATGCTTCTATCCGTCGTCTGTGGTCACCGACGCCCATGTAATCTAATTGTATGAGCGACGCGAATCGTCTAGAACTTTCTGGAAGACACGCGGGCACCAGGGATTAATCTGGAACCTTCGATGCATAAACGCATAAAAACCGACGCGTTTCGCCGCTGATGAGATTTTCGACGATCACCGCCTGTGTTCGCCGCTATCAATGTGCTTCGAGTGCAGCTTGCTTTTGTGGGCACAGGTTCGCCCAATAACGAACCAGTTTCGTCATACATAGTTTTACGACTGCTTTCTTCACTGTCACTACTACGTAACAATATTTACCATTCCCCTATGCAGAGTAGCAGGACCGAGCATGCTAGCTCAGGCCGACCCCCTCTGCCTTTCTAATAAATTATTTCTGCTTCCTATAAACTGCCGTAAGTCACAACTTACCCTAAATTTCACAAGAAGTCCGTGAGCTGGAATGTAGTATGAGGCACCATTTGCGACGACACTGTTGTCTTATGCATAGGCTGAATTTCACAAAAAATAAATAAAAATAAAAACACGTTAATAGGCAGACGCGGACAATAACCTACAGGAGTCCTATACTCTGTCATGTTCTTAATGTTTGTCTAGTTATTTCAATTCATTTGATTTCATTTTGTGCTTTGCTGCGCAGGCCACGTGCATCGGCGGCCGCCGAGCGGCTATGGAGTCCAGCCACTGTGAAGAGTGCCAGGGATGCCGCCCCTAGGCTAGAAGAGCATCGCTGCAGAATGACGAGGTAAAACAACAAGAACAACCACACCAACAATAATAATAGTAATAACAGTTATAAAACCTTCCACTCGGCCGCGCAGCGCTTGAAACAGCGAAGCTGGGCGATCGTAGCCCAGCATTTTCCGGAAGTGCGCGCGAACTTTTAATCTTATTACTCATGATGATGATAATTTCTTTTCGCGCGTCTCGGACTTACACCGCGTTGCAATGCCGACACCGCGTTCCAGGAGACCCGCTCCGTGAAAGCGTCTCTCACTCTCTCTCTCGCTCTCATAGCACGCAAAAGCTCTTCACCTCGCAGAGCACGAGCGTGCCATCGCGCCAGCTGTGGACGAAGACGACGACGCTCGAACGCAATCATATGGTTCGCATAAATGCGTGTTCTGCAAGCGTGGCTGTATAGCCTAGTGATGACGACGCTCGCCTTGGGAACGGGGGTACGCGGGCTCGAATCCCACCTCGCAAGACAGTTTCTTAGTAATTTCTTGCTGCGCACCACAAATTACGGTTGGCTTAAACAGCTTCGCTGTTAACAATAACCGTAATAATAAACGCCGGAAAATCCCTGTGGGCATCGAGCAGAATGCGGGGTGTCGACTAAATTAACGGAACGACCATGAGAGCACCAAGACGTAGGCCGATGTTTCATGACCTGCATGTCATGACATTAATTTCATGACCTGTCATTTAAATGTCCGAACCCATTTCACCGGCTTTTGAGAGTTTTAGTCTCTTTTCGCTGAGTCATTGTCATTTTTGCTGTTTCATGACTATGACTTCTATCATTATCCTTTGGTGTTTCCTTCGCTTAGTGCCCACGTCATCATCATCATGATGGAAGCATGGAAGCTGATGGCGACAACATTGAGTGGAAAGCGATTCCAGCCGAAACGTGTGCTGGGAATAAATGAGTTGTGATAACATTTAGTGTTTGAAAATGGAATCCCAACTTTATGAAGGTGATCGATGCAGTGGAATTGTAGGATGGTTATTTTGAGTAGTCTGTCCTTCATTAATGAATTGCTAGTAAGCCCTCGCGATCCATATTCCTCTAATGTGTCACCAATTTTTCTTACTGTTCCTTTCTACAGCAGTGTTTAAACATGTCACCTAACCTTTTCCCGCGATCATAGTACTCATGCGCTCACTTAAACAAGAACCCATCTCTCCATTATAAAGAGCTATTTCAAAACGTCGTGGGTTTATCTTTTTACTTTCCCTGCAGGCGTGGCCTTGCAGTCGAACCTCAGAATGGCCCTGGATTCTGCGAGTGCGACATAGCTATCTGAGCTCTGCAGCTGCCACCGCCAAGTCCGTCAGACACGGCACACTGTCACAAGCCTCAGAAATCAATCAACAAGACGACGCACAAGAATGTGATCGCTTCAGGGACAATAAACACAGTGTTACAATCGCCAACACAAAGCAGCTTAGAGTAAAGGAAAATGAAAGTGAGAAAAAAATATGCTCTACCTTGAAATAAAGTATTTTATTTTATATTCCAGATGATACACATCAATGAAATCCAGGCGTCGTCACTAGTACATTTTTCAGTTTATGTGCTCTTGGTTTTCTGCCATTGCCTTTTTTCTCTACTACGAAACGTTTCACATTTCAAATAATAATCCAGACCGACTCCGGTAACGTTCAGCGCTTCTGTAACAATTGCAGATCCTTTTTTGCACATAAGAAAAACTGTGCAACACATGAGAATTAGCAACAAGTAATCGAAGCCAGCGCGCTGCATATCTCAACTCGTATCTCTCAGTCCAATCACCAGCTTTGTTTGCAGCGGCCGCACAAGCTCTGGAGAGAAAGCGAACGGGAACGAGCAAAGATCACCAGTCTTGGACACAACTTTGCGTTTTTCCGTTCATATTTGTCGGTGACCGTGCACTGACACAAGGTCGAGTAATGCTGAGGTGTGTAACCATGCGCCATGTCTATTGAGCCAGGTTGCCGCTGGCTGTGCCAAATACTTTTTCAGGTTGCAGCCAAACAACAACTGCATAATTTTACACGATGTTATTTCGCCATAGTTGATGTATTTGTTTCTCAAAAAAATGTCGGCAGTGTGCCCTAATGGTGCAAGGCGGGGTCACAGTGGAGCTAGTTCCGGTTTGGCACGTCCCATGGGTTTGCGGGCTTGGCGTTGGAAGTTCTCGGTGACGCGCAGGCCCGGAACCGATTCCCGGCGGCGCCGAGCATTCAGTCGGCAGCGTTCGTTATTTCTGGCCCGAAATTCGGGATCCTCTGCTCGGCAACGGCCTCGGCGGGATGGGCAGGTTCGGCTCTCCTTCGTCGATGGTAGTCCCGCTTGGCCGCGAGCCGAGCTTCGTCTCCTTCCTCGGGAGTCTTCCCTTTCTTCGGTCGCCCCATGTTAGCTGTGCACGCGTGTTCACTAGACGAGAGAGGCGACACGTCTGTCGGTGCGCCGGCTGCTCAGAGCTTTCTAGCAGATCAGTGACGTCACGGCTAAGCGAACACTTGCTACTCCTCGGCTAGGGAGCGGAAAGGCGAAGCGCGCGCATGCCTCGGCGAGACACCGCCCTATGCACGTGTGTGATGCGATGAGGTTGCGTGGCTCGGCGACGCACAGCTGGGCCGAGTTTTCTGTAGGCACGAAACAGACTTACGAAAAGTTTAACAGCGCCACTGTAAAAAATTCTTCTGTTGTTCTTTTTTTATGTTCATGCTTATCTGCTGAACACGCTGATAAATAACCCAACGAACCCGAGGCAGATGACGTCAAAGTTTCTCTGGCACTTTGCTGTCATCTGTATCAGTCATATGTTTCAGGTGTTGTATCCGGAATTAAATAGGCTTAATTGTTGCCATGACTGAATTTCCCTCAAGTGTCGGCCACCCCCACCCCCTCCTTCTCACTCACCCCCAATGTTTTTCACACTCTTAGGAACTACCGCGTTTTGCCTGTAACTCTCTAGCGTTAGCAAATCTCTACGAGTAATTGCTGATGAGGAAAATTTGCGAAAACGAAGAGACAACTCGCAGCCAGAATGTCGTCCCACGCGGCCGCAATGCAGCTTGCCACCTGCCCCAGCGATGCGCGCTTGACGTTATGGCCGCATGGGTCACATCTTCGAATCCAAGCCGACCCATTAGTTTTGTGTGCAGGTTGTTTAATAAAGGTATCGGTTCGGAATCGAACAAATACGGCATACGCAGGGCAATGTATACAAGAACAAAATGTTGCAGATGTAATAGAAAGAGCACAGTTATGGCAATCATGCACCAGCTTTAAGCCACAAAGGAACCCCAGCAGGTAGTGTGTGGCATGACTGCATAGATGCTTTCACATAGCTCCTCCGAAACTTCCAGTGTTATGCACTTTTACTACTCATAAATGCCATTTAATCAATTCATGAATGGCAACTGAAAGAAGTAATCGTTCAGAAACATTAGTCTGTTGATTGCCTAAACAAACAAATAGATGACGAAGAGCTCTGTGAAGCCGAAGAAGTACTGTTTCACGCTATGTGTCGGAACGGAATGAAAACAAAAACGAAAAACGAAAAATAACGATATTTTTGACCGGTACGAAAACGCATCCGAAACGGTATTTGTTATTTTGTTCCGGAGTGAAACCGAAAGATTTTTATCGGTTTTTTGTTCATGGCGGAATTAGGCAAACCGCAGCAACCGACGTCACGTAACGTGAGAATTAGCGCTTATCTCAGGGGTCCGCATAAGTGCGCATCTCAGGCAGCGATAGTGCGAGCGATAGCCGGTCGAGCACTCTACTAATCTGCCAGTCGGTACAGCAGCAGATCGGGATCATAGCAAAACCCAGGGCTTGCGCCCTGAAGAGCTCGTCGTTTCGTTTTCTACAGGTACAACGCTTTGTTATCGAAGCTTAATCGTTCGTTTATGTTCGTTTAAGTTCGTTTTATCGCAAAACAGCGGTCTCACATTTCGATGGGTACCCTCGAAGACGTGCTGCTTCTGAGATCATGCTCAGTGCCTTCACTGGCACTGAGCATTATCTCATAATTCATAATAGCCTGCATACCGCGAAGCAAGGACGGCCTCACCGAGGACGAGACGACTAGGGGAAGCCCTCGTCGTCAGCCGCATCACATTCGCGCTGCCATATCAAACTACGTGCATAACGGTTGCCACGCACATAGACAAATATATTGCGTGAAAAATATTTGAGAAATATATCGAGAAAGCTATTCTCAAATTATTCAGAGAAAAAATTTGCGTAACTTGCACTGGAGGCGCAGTGCTAAAGAGATAGCGGAGCTAATGGGCACCTAGCTAGTCCTGGCTTTTGGGCTAGGCTAAGCAGTACCAAGTCATCCCCAGCATTTTTCGGAATCTATCAATTATTGATCGATTAGCTATTTATTGGCTATCGATTATTGACTAAGCTTAAGTAGTCCCAACCGTGGTTAGCTAGACGTAGCCAGGCTCAGCTTCGCTAGTTCACAGGGGTATGTGCCTTGCGCTTGGACCTTTCTGCACACCGCCAGGATCGGCCCACATTTTTTTCTGGATGCCTAACGGACTAACGACCGGTTTACACAGTTCCGCTGTTAAAATTGCCGTGTTTTTATCATTACTTTGCTTTAAAATTTTAGGATGTGAACCGAAACCGTTGTGAACCGTTACGGAGCATTTTTTTTTCGTTCCGCAGCAGGACCGGAACGGAACTTTCTTCCGTGGAACGAAACTAAAACCAGTACGAAAAAAATTACACCATCTTCCCGTAGGGGAACCCTGAGTAGTATGCGAAGCAGCCATGGGGTTGACTCGAGGTAGTTTTATCAGCTGTATAAACTTGGACATGCAGCAGCACCAGCAACGCGCAGAACTGTTGTCGACGCCGTCGGCGTTTTGCCCGCATTCGCACCGAACGCGCGCGGCGTTAGTGACTGTTGCCGGTGCCTCTGGGGCGTCTACCGTCGCGCCTCTAACCTAAGCTGCTTCGCATTATCGCGCGCGGAGCCGTAGGTGTTGCCATTCGTTGCGCAAACCGGAGAGGAGAGGAGTGTCGGAGAGGAGAGGAGGAATGCCGAGAGGAGAGGAGATGAGACAAGGAGAGGAGCTAGGATGCGCATGCGCAGTAGTGGTGTGGACGCCGCACGGCGGAGGGAGGGAGGGAGAGAGGGAGTGACATAGCCCCGACCATAAGATGCTTTGCATCTAAAACACTTCGTTCCGACACTTTGCATGGTTTCACGTAGGGCCAGGAAATTATCGAACAGCTTGTGAAAAAGGCGTACACGCGAAGTTTAGTGACATGGTGCTAATGTGTGAAGCAGAAATAGTTGCGTTTATATCTCTTGTAATATAATGAAAGTCATATTTGAGAACATTCAAATGACCCGCGCTTTATTCTGCACGATTTGTATGACATCTCATAAATATATTGGCGGAGGTTTCCATATTACTGAGGCCTGATATAGTTCAGTACGTGCACATGTTGTGTACGCAAGTTGATGACCAGAGATAGAGGGATCATCTCATAATCCAAGTGACAAGAAGTCTCAGCTATACGCTGTACTGAACGATCAGACCAGTTCAGTATACTTGTGATCTCAACAACAATGCAGAATAACTAATAGTAAAGCACACTGATAGGTGACGTTAGTGCCCTTGCATATTTCCTGAATGAACTTGCTACTCAGAAATGTTGAGGTGCATGAGCCTCTGAGCCCACCAGCCTTCTGCAGTTCTTCGGTTCTAGTGTAACAATAACTGATCATTACGAGTGAAAATGCGACCGCAATGCATGCACTCATCTGCGATGGGATATATGGTCGGTGTAATTGTGGACGAAAGATTGTTTATTATAGTTAAGAACAGCATTGGGGCGAATACAGACCTGGTGGCATGCACGAAATCTTTTTTAATAAATGCAGAGGTAACGCTTTCAATTACACTGCATTGTGAGCGGTCTGTAAAGAAGCAGGAAATGCAGATTAAAATACGTGGTTCAATGTGAAGCCACCGGAAATGTGAAACCACCCGAAACTGCCCACCAACGGACTCGGCTCTTTCTCAGGAAAAAGTGGATATCGAAAACCAGGTGGGATTCCCATTTTTCAAGCCTCTACGACAATTTCTTGGCGGGCCTCGTGGCGGGAGAGGCGCGAGGGCGCGCGCCGTAGAGCCGGCTTTCTCAACAATTACCGATCATGCTCTCAACAATGGATGTCACCGTAGAGGGGCAACGCATAACCGAGGAATAAATGGATACAAGCAAGGGATGGAAGGATGTCAGGCACAGAAGATCACACCAGCAAACCTCCCAACATCGCGAGAGCACCTTGTCGCCGACGTGGTCTGACAAGCGCAACGATAACCCCAGGAAAGAAAGGCTAGAGCAGATACGCAAGGCAAGCGGGATGCCACATTTGCCAAGAGGGGATCACAAGATTGTGATCAGCCCACGTGGAGCACTCAAAATATCTGAACACGGTGTAGTTCACCTAACAGCGGCTGTACAAGACGCGGCAGGCATCCCTCCAGACGAAAGGGAGGAGGATATCGTCTGCCGCAACAATTATCAAGATATCCTAATCGTCAGTACATCGGATCAAGAGCATGCCAACAAATATCAGGAAGTAGCACGTATCAAGATTCAAGACAAGTTTTACAAGACCAATGCTTACGAGACGGCACCGGACATGACGGCCAAAGGAGTCATCAGAGGAATCCTACTGGACAAGGGCCCAAGAGACATCACAACAGCGGTGGTTACGAACAAGAACCCAACGGCGATAGCAGCAAAGAGAATCAGTAATCCTACCACAGTGATTGTGCTCTTTGAAGGATACAAAGTGCCCACGTACGTCCGATACAGGGCAGCGCTGCTCCGAAGCTCCTTGTACCGGAAACAAGTGGATTTCTGTAACCAATGCTACAGACTTCGTCTGTGTGCAGACTACAGACAAGATGTGTGCAGTGGGTGTTCCGTTATATGAGATAGGACTCTAGGAACTACCATCAGCATTCGAGCTAGGGTTTACTGCTAACGTTGTGGACTGGTCATCCCCTTAAACATGGCACGCGCACATGTGCAGCGTTTTTTCTGCCGAAAAATCTTCGAAAAGGGGGCTTATGCCATAATATGTGCTTAGTTGTCATCGACAGAGTATCAAGGAGTTGCGAATTGGCGCCGCACGAGCTTTGTGAGCCATGAAGACGACAGCGACGACGTGCCACGCGGCTTTGGCACAAGCGCACCGAGCGTCGCAAGAAAAAAAAACAATCTGGGAAGAGGAGAAGAAGTCCGGGACAGACACGTCAGGGGGATTGTTCGAGAATGGCGGCTGGGGTGCGGATGTGCACCAGCGTAGGGCCAGAACGACCCGAGCGTACAAGGCCTTCACCCAACCACATCGATGTGGTTGGTCTGGTGTCTGCCGGGCGCGACTTAAGCAGGGACCGTTCGAGGAAGGCTGCTGGGGTGCGGAGGTACGGGCTTGACGGGCTCCTGGACCCGGGCTCACAGAGGCCTCCTCCCAGACGCAAAGCGCTTCCCCCCGACCACCTGTGGCGACCCTCTTGGTTTGCGGAGACGGGGCGGCGTTGCGACGATCAGACAGCTGCATGGCTCGGCCGTCTTCAAGCCCCTTACAATAATTTTTGTAGAAAGTCTATATAAAGTGTGTAGACATTTGTCTATGAAGTCAACAGACCTTTTGTAGACATTTCTTTAGACTAGTCTACAGACAGTCTGTGGACTTATGGCCATACACTAATTGTAGACTAGTCTACAAAATGTCTGAGTCTAAAGATTGACTATAGACTGTCTATAGATCAATGAAATTTCACTTTTGTAGCCAAATGTCTGTGGAATGTCTATAGACAAGTGTCTATAGGCTTATATAGTTCTGATTTTGTAGAAATAAGTCTATAAAATGTCTACAGACAGATGTCTATAGACTATCTATGGACTTTTCCTATAGACCAGCCCATAGACAGTCTATGGACTTATGGCCATACACTAATTGTAGACTAGTCTACAAAATGTCTCAGTCTATAGACTGACTATAGACGGTCTATAGATCAATGAAAATTTACTTTTGTAGACAAATGTCTGCAGACTGTCTATAGACAAAAGTCTATAGGCTTATTTAGTTCTACTTTTGTATACATAAGTCTATAAATTATCTACAAACGTCTATACACTATCTATAGACTATTCCTATAGACCAGTCTATAGACAATCTATGGATTTATGGCAGTACACTTCTTGTAGACTAGTCTACAAAATGTCTGATTCTATAGACTGATTATAGACAGTCTATAGATCAATGAAAATTCACTTTTGTAGACAAATCTCTGCAGAGTGTCTATAGCCAAAAGTCTATAGGCTTATATAATTTTACTTTTGTAGACATGTCTGTGAAATGTCTATAGACTATAAACTATTCCTATAGACCAGTATATAGTCTGTCTATGGACTTATGGCCTTACACTTTTTGTAGAAGGTGGTACAGTCTACCTACAGAGAGTTCCTGTAGATCAGTCTATAGCTAATCTATAGACTTCAGCCTTACAATTTTACAGGGTGTCCGAGCTAACTTAAATTTAGTGAAGCTGTTCAATGATAAATAATATTAAGAAAAGACGCTGCAATAAGATCTGATTTTAAGACCTATGGCGTGCATTCGGCCGTGAGTTCAGAGGTCTGACCTGTAGGTCTTTTTATGGTCATATATCTTGCACCGTGTTGTTTTTTAACCTTTCATTTTCATTGACCAGCTTGGCTACAAATACTGGGACACCATATATACTAGATAATACACCACATTTTGCGAACTATGTTTCGGCAGGCAATGTTATTCTATAAACACTCGCTGCTGGGGTTTGCTAATAAGCAGTTTATTGGAAATGTATACAAAAATTTATTGTACCCAGTATGCATATGGGAACATACATAGGGAACTGCACATAGAAAAGCATGCATGCAGATGGAAGCACTCAAAAATCTAAAATGTATGCAGCCATGAATCATTATGTAAAGCTGCATGAGCATTTGTGTAATTGCACATTGAAGAAAGTTTAGTCGCATGCAATGCATTCGCTTGAATGAAATCTACTATCTGCAAGTTAGTTAAAATTTTTGTTTACATATGGCAGCAACAAAATTTTGAACGTATATTATGCATGTGCACCTGTTGCTTCCCATCTGCATTTATGCATTCATGTTAATAGATTATTAATGATCCTGAACCATCTGCACTCTCATATGTTGCAGAAACAAATATTTCAAGCAATTCCACTAGTGCAGACTCATGCAGTGCAACAAAGAAAACAAGTGCACCGATATTGAATTAACTGTTTTTATTGAACGATATAATACATTAATTTATTAAAATGCATGTCTTATGCTATCATCAAAAGAGAATATTTACATATCTACAGCTGCTTCCCCTTGGCAAGCATGGTTGCCAGGCTGGCCTTGACCTTCGTGTAAGCCATTCCGAAGGTGCTGCAGGTGCATGCTGCAAATATGTAGATACAACAATGTGAGGCAAAAATAACAAATGTGTATTTTTTCACGTTCATTAAGCAGCCTAATATATTCGCTCAAACCACTTAAGTCAATCCTTAATACGGTTTAGCTATGCCTAATGGCTGCTTGTCAATAAAAAACAGTACCATCACATAATGTTTCACTCTACCGTATGATGAACAATTAAACTGTTACACTTGCTGCTGGTGCCAGCAACAGTATGGTACATTTTATGAAAGGCCATATGACACATAATGTACTTAATTAACCCAAATGACCTCTATATTATTTGCTGAAACTAGGCTACCCAGTTGGACTGCTTACATTTTTGGCTGGGAATTAAATATACCCGCGCGGAATGATATGCTCAGAAGAGTGACTGGAGTATTGAACGTATCATGCAAAAGATTGTAATTTATTTTCCTTAATACACATTTAAATGTCTTTCTCGTACTCTTAACTGATACATCATTGGCCATAACTTCAACAGAATGCAGATGGATTGATTGTGTCGATATGGTCACTTAGTTTCCTATAGATAATCATATCTTTAGGGAATGCTGACACGGTTGCAAGTTAGGTATACTACATGAGCACCAGAAATATCCCGTGAGCACTTTCTGTGTTGTGGCACGACACATATGCACCTCCTGGGAAACAAAACTGAAACTGTCATTGCAACGAATGCTATCACAGTAAATAATTGAAGGCGCTCTATAACATAAGTATTTTTTCTAGAGTTTCGAGGTTCAGGACACTTACGTAATGCAAAAAGATTGAGTAAGAAGTGCCCCCCCCCCCCCATGTCAGCATGCTTCACTTTCATTTCTTTTTCAGAAAATCGTACCAATTTGTAATTTTTTTGGGAGGTGAAATGCTTCAAAAATATGTTTAAGACAGCGATTCTCTGGAAACATTGTATGGAAGTAACAAGACAGCATACCTATGTTGACATTTTCAATTTCCCTGATGTTTTTCCAAGCTTTCCCTGGCCGTTTTCATGAAAATTCCCTGGCAGTCTATGACACCCGCAGTTTAGGGGCAATAAAAATATTGTGGTTTAAGGCTTGCCAAATTACTGCCAGTACATAATTGTAATTATAACGAATAACACGTCAGTCACTTGAAATGCACTATTAGATTCAGCTGAATTGAAGCACTTGGTTGATAAAGCTGACAAAGGCTTGGCCAAGTTCGTAATTCATGGCAACATGAGCACAGCACAGAAAATCCTCAAACTCTTTTCAAACCAATGGCTTCAGTTTCAAACGTGTAAAGGGTGCTTCCCCGAGCCACTAATTTATTGTTCCCCAATTCTTTCGGTTAAGTTGCGAAGCTGCGATTGACTGGGCTTATCGCGAGTTTCGTGCTCTGAAAGCTTTTGCGGTTATATATATATTTATACTGGTTGCCAGGAGCCCCATAAATACTCCTACTTTTGACTTACGAAAACGGCAGCACACGCTGCTGATGCATGACCCGCCAACACGGCCTTTCATGTGAGTACGCTAGCATTTATTCAACTGTACGTCTCTTTTAGACAATTCGTCACTCTAGCACAATTTCGAAGTATATATATACATAAAGCACTTTAGATGAGTTTTATTAGACAGGCAGCGCAGCGTTTATGGCCGCCGATCGAACGCCACAAAACGAGACCTGCCCACAGTACGCCGCTTAACACACACAATCCGCGCTTATTTCTGCTCAGTATCCACTTTAAACATGGTGTATTTCCTTTTTCACGGATATTGACAATGACGGTAAAATGAACACGCGCGAGCGATCGCTTGCCGTTAAACATTCCCTATAGTATAATCGAGAACCCGAGCGCGTTTACAAACCGAACGACAAATCGACACTACGCCCGAGTCGCCTACATTACATGCAGCCGGTTCGCGCTACGAAATACGCTCACCTAGTCATGAGCTAGTGACGGAAAACATCTTCGTTAAAGCTTACCGTTCAGTGTAGTTGACGTGTGATGCCACAAAGTCGAGACGAATACACAGACACAAAGGTGCAGGCAGCTCACCAGCAGCAACCAGCGTTGACTTGCCTGGCGCAGCCGCTGAGAATTCAAATCGACGCGGAGAGATGGCGCGCCGCCGTTTCTGCCGCTGCGCATGCGCAGGCGCTGAGGCCGCCGACGGCGTCCGTGCTCCGAGAAACCCGAGCGCATTTGCCCTTTTCTGCTCTTTTTTTTCTTTTTTTCATTGTCGCGCGCTCTCTCTCTCTCCCTCTCTCTCTCTCTCTCTGCGTTCCGTGCGCGCAAAACCGGTTGCTTTCACCTCCCATTTTCAGTTCTTTCCATGGAAGAAGGAAATACCTTGGCGCGCTGTATCACAAACGCTGTGGGCTATCGCATGGAGCAAGAGCGCACACTTGGATGAACGCAGTGTTTGTAAAAACCGTTAGCACGCACGTCAGGCGCTAGCATTATGGCCAACGACGATGAGTAATGCAGTGCATTTCTAGCATAGCTTCCAACGTACCGCCAAATGGGATACCTGCGCACATGTTAGTGCACATTTGTCTGTTCCGGTGATATGTCAAAGCAATCAATACACTAATGACGTACGCATAGGCTCGGCCGCACAGGCATATAACGCCTGGAAAGGACTGGGTGGGCTCAGAGTATCTGGCGCACATTGTAAGTGAACGAGAAGCTTTAATGAATTTATAGCGCGGGATATCAGTCTGCGAAAAACCACCCGATATTAGTGATGCAGCCTAGATACGGGGAGAACCTAAAGAGTATCTGAGAATCAGACGACACATAAGGTGCACACCACATGCGCGACATCGGTTCATCGCACACTAGCAAATTCTGCGTTGTCAGCTATACACATTACAAGTCTCTGTGCTGTTAGCATGATGCCTGTTTGTAATCCGCTTCTTGCTAAAACTGGCATTCATAACCTCTATTTACATGATTGGATCGGCAGTTTGTTATCTTTATTTTACTGCCGCAAAAGTAATGCCTGAAAAACAACTGTAAAGACTGTCTAGGGATTGCCGAGAGCGACTACGGATGTCATATAATGTGGTGAACAAATGCGGAAGTATATACACCATGGCGATAATAAACTCTACAAAAAGGCTTTAAAGAAATGTCAGCAGTACATACAATAATCCCAGTGGCTTATATCAAACGTAGCTCCTTATTATCCGCCTGTACCTCCACTTGGTTACAGCGTACATGGGTTGGGCCGAGTTTAACGACTTTTGTCTATAGAGGGCAAGTAAACCTGAAGCAATAAGACTTTTACAATATCGGCTGCCCTTTAGTTCATCTCAAAGCTTACCGCAATCGGTATACGGTCTGTTCGCTCGAGTTAGCATGATCTTTGGTGATGTCCCACCCTATAGCCTTCATAGAGGGGGGGGGGGGTATAGGAAACCATTAAAAAATAATTTCAATCACATAGAAGTATATATTCCGCCTCCGCGTGGTTCGCAAGGAAAAATTATCGTCGGGGATGCATTCCCGACTAACTAGGGTGCCGGGCCCAGAGGTTACATGTTAAAAACCAGTGCAATACTGGATGAAACTCGGCGAGCAGACTCTTAAACACCTAATTATCTGGTAAAATAATAATTTAGAACTGCGTAATTCAATGACAGAGAGGCGATGGTGACGTTTATTGCTTTTCTCTGTAGACATTCTATAAACTGGCAATCGGCTAAAGAAATAGCAAACAGAAAAACTTTTGCGTATAAACGGTGTATAGACCGCTAATATAGACAAAAAAACACAATTTAACGACTTTTGGCAAGACTAAATTTATAGACAGGGAATAAATAAAAGTAGACACCTTATCAACTTTCGCCTATAGAAAATCTGTAAACCGGGCGTAAACAAAAATAATCAACACCTTATCGACTGTTGCCTATAGACAGACCTTAGACACAGAATGAACAAGAATAAATAGACACGGTATCGACTTTGGTCTATACGTAGTCTATAGATAGGAAGTAGACAAAAATAAACAGACATCTTATCGACTTTTTTCTGTAGACTGACTATAGAATGGGAGTAGACACAAAGAAATAAAAATCTTATTAACTTTTGTCTATAGACAATCTGTAGACAATGAATGGACAAGATTAAGTAGAGTCCATATCGAATTTTTTTCTATAGCTTGTCTATAGAGAGGAAGTGGACAAAAATAAAGAAACATCTTATCGACTTTTTTCTGTAGACATGCTATAGAATGGGAGCAGACAAAAAGAAACACAAATTTTATTAACTTTTGTATATGGACAGTCTATAGACAATGAATAGACAAGAATAAATAGAGACTGTATCGACTTTTTTCTATGGATAGTCTATAGATAGGAAGTAGACAAAAATAAACAGACATCTTCTCGACTTTTTTTTCTGTAGACTGACTATACAATGGGAGTAGACAAAAAGGAATAAAAATCTTATTAACTTTTGTCTATAGACAGTCTATAGGCAATGGATAAACAAAAATAAATAGGGACTGTATCGACTTTTTCTATAGATAGTCTATAGAGAGGAAGTAGACAAGAAGAAACAAACACGTTATCGACTTTTTTCTATAGACTGTCCAGAGAATGTGAGTAGACAAAAAGAAATAAAAATCTGATCATTTTTTGTCTATAGACTATCTATAGATAATGAATGGACAAGAATAAATAAAGACTGTATCGGCTTCTTTCTATAGATAGTCTAAGAGAGGAAGTAGACAAGAAGAAACAAACATCTTAACGACTTTTTTTCTATAGACTGTCTATAGAATGTGAGTAGACAAAAATAAATAAAAATCTTATCAACTTTTGTCTATAGACAGTCTATAGATTATTTATTAACAAAAGAACAAATCTATAAAAAGGCAAAGTTGTCTACAAGTAGTCTATAGACATTCAACAGACAGTCTAAACTCATTTTTGTAAGGGGCGTCTGTGAGTGTCGCTCCTATGCCTTCGTCGGCCAGACCATTTCGAGCAGGAACTCAACACCGGCGAACTTTCTTTCACGATTTCAGTGAGCCGAACCCGGTCTCTGTATAGCCTTCTCATCCACCGCGTTCAGCTTGAGAGCGTGGTGTTGAACCTCGTGCTGTTTGATGCGTGCACAGGGTTGCACTTTATGTTGGTTACCATAGCATCAGTCAACGCACGTTGAGATTCAGTGAATTAATATCCTGTCCCTTCTCTGTATTGTTCGATGTTGTTTTATTTATAAAGTGTGGTTTTTATGCTTGGTAATTTTCAGCTGGCTTTGTTCCTTTCTCCCCCGAAGCAACACCTCGGCCGATTAAATAAGACTTGAACCAAACTCATCACATGGCCCGAACCCGGCCCGAACCAGGCACGAGACCGAAAAATACCACCGAGCGGCATTAAAAAATGAAAAATAAAGAAAAGAATAAAAGCAATGTATTCTCAAGGCATAAATACATGTCATATGCAATTATGAACACCATTTGAGTGGTCTGAACACAAATACCAGCGCGCAAAGTACTACGAATAACCGTGCGGAGCAGTATCGCCAGCAGTTTCCAACGGCGCGACCTTGATACGGTCCAATCCACTTCTATCGCAGCGCCGCCACAGTATATTCCACGTCGGGCGCCTCACTGCAAAGCCTACACCGCCCCAGCCGCTCGTCCCACGCAACCGTATTCTAGTACACTCTAGCCGAAGCGCAGCCACGATGGCTCGTGAGCGCAGCGCATGGATGGAGTCAATGGAGAAAGAAAGCTTCTCGTTCCTCCATAGTGCAGCGTAATGAGCTGCTTCTAGGCGACCGGTTGAGAACATGCGTGCAATCATGGATGGATGCAGTGGCATACTTCAGCCGTGTGACGAATTATGTTATCTAACCAGTCATCGTTTTACCAATTCGCTTTTGAAGAATCAGCAAGTCGGGAACGCGCTTACACCACGCTGAAAGCATTAATTACATTGATTTAGGTAAGGAATACAATGGCATCATTTGGGTCGAGGTGACTTCGGTCTTTCTGGACTTTTATATTCTGTTCAAGTAGCGCAAAATACGACGGAAGAAGAAAAGGGAAGTACACAGTAGTAGCACTGCTAGCTTCCAGCTGCACCGGGACAACCGGTTTTTCAGAGTCGAGATACGCGAGGATAACTCGCTGCACGTTACATGCACACCACATGAAAGTCCCAGCCGGGCCGGGCCTGCGTCAAAATACCCGATCCCGGCCCGGGCCCGTGAAAAATCTGCCCTACCCGGCCCTACCCGGCCCGACCCGGCCCACGGGCCGGGCCACGCCCGGGCTTTCGGGTAAGCCCGAGCCCCTACAGTGCTCTAGTGCAGAGTACGAGCGCAACCCGAGGGGCGCCAACGAGCCAGCTGTGGAAGAATACAACGAGCCATTGCTGATGATGATAGTTAATCATCATAATGATGAGAAAGATTTGATGGTTAAGTGGCCCTTTAATTGGTTAACTAAAACCTCCTATATCATATCTATCCTATAAAACTCTTCACTTGAACCATTACCTCATTTTAGATGATATATTATTATTCTCACGGTTTTAGAGACATCTCAACTTCCGGTTGCCTACGGCCGAGTTCCGGTGTGTGCCTTGAGAAACATACTGTCGCTAGGTCCTAGCGCCATAAGAGTTGAAAGCAGAAGACGGAAGCGATTCACTCGCGAGTAAGTATTATTTAGAAAAGAAGTATTCTTGAATAGGTACACATGTTCACCACAATGTGACAGCAAACTGCAGCGTTTGTGTCGTGAGTTGCAATATTGACATTTTACAGAACCGTTCCGATGGGCGCCGCCATATTTGGTAAAGTGACAGTGCCTATCATTCACCGGCGTCTTACCGACATTTGCTCGCTTGCTTAAAATGGCCACGGTGTCGGCAGGCGCGGCTCAGAAAATTGCTTTTTCAGCCCCCGCGGTGAGCAGTGAGTGGGCAGACGCCACAGAACTTTCAATAAAGGTTCAGAGGTAGTGTAAGTATACGTTTGAATTCGTTTCGTCTGCATTGCAAGAACGCCCGTATACCGTGCATTGAGTGCCCGTTAGAGAGCTCTAGGGGGTAAAAATCTATCCAATGTACCCCAGTACGGCATGCCTCGTATTCATATCATGGTGTTGGCGCATAAACACCAGAATTTAATTAAATTTTTCCAGCGAGGCTGTGTAGCTCTACCTCCCATCGCCATCACAGGCAAACTCAGGAGGCTAGCGCCGCGTGCGTCGCTGGGTTCCTTGCAGCACCAGCAGAACAGATGGCGCTCGCCTCCACGTATAGGCCGTTTCACATGGCGCGATTGGGCGTCGCAGCGACGTCCAAGGTTGCTCCCTGCTCACAAAGTATCCATGCCTGCATCATTAAATAAAAACAACATGGAAACTAGTCAAATATTACAATTTCATATTATTTCTATGAAAATACAATAGCACACAATTTTTAGCTTTTAAACGCGCTGAGACTGCGATCGCTTAGTCCGCAGTTGCGGCTAGTGCAAATGCTGCACAGACCGCATAAGCGTGCGGCGTGGTGGGGTGGGGCGGTACGATGGAAGCCACAACTCTTCTCCTGGAGGAGTATTTGCCTCTCCAAAAGAAGAAGCTACCATTAAGTGTGCAAGTGCCTGGCACAATTTGTAGCAATCAAGACGTTGACGACGGCGACGATCGTGAGTATACGTACCGTATGTTGAAGGCGGAAGGAAGGACTTTTTTTCAAATTTTTGAATAATTTTCTAATTACTGTTCACAAAATTATTATTCCCTATTGCTCGGTGGCGACTTTAATATTAATATAAACGAAGTTAACGATGATTCAACCCGCCGTGGTTGCTCAGTGGCTATGGTGTTGGGTTGCTGAGCACGAGGTCGCGGGATCGAATCCCGGCCACGGCGGCCGCATTTCGGAAACACCCGTGTACTTAGATTTAAGTGCACGTTACAGAACCCCAGGTGGTCGAAATTTCCGGGGTCCCCCACTATGGCGTGCCTGAGAATCATACTGTGGTTTTGGCGCGTAAAACCCAACAATTATTATTAACACTGATTCAGTACAATCTCTTACGGCCATTGAATGGATCCAATGAGTTCACCAACACCAGCACATCTCCAACGAGAATCACGGTCTCTTCGTCAAGCATTATTGACTTGTTTATTGTTAACATAGATATGATGGTAAAATCTTCGGGTACACTGTCTTGTGATCTAAGCGATCATTGTCCCATTTTTATTAGAATAGAGAAGCGTCAACCTGCACCAGTTCGAAGCAGACCAGTAACCGTTCGGGCAATTACTGAAACCGAGCTACAATCATTCAGGCGACTAATTAGTGAGACACCATGGACACAATGCCTCACCTATCGTTCAGTAGATGAGGCTTATACTGCGTTCATTGATAAATTTAATGTGCTTTATGACTCGAGTTTTCCATAAAAACGAGACAAGAATAAAAAAAATTAAGAAACCATTGGTTTCGCCTAGCCTTTTAAGAATGATTAAATAAAAAGGTCGCCTATACCACAGTTTTCTGGTAACCAGAAATCCTAATGATTACGTTGTGTTTAAGCAGTTTAGGAATAAATAAATGACTTGCGAGAAGGCAAGCGCGACTATTACTTGGAAATTTTCGCTGGAAGCAAGCATATTCCAAAGCTAACTTGGCGTGCAATAAATAGGGTAATTAGAAATAGAAATGTATCGAATGAC
>NW_023606090.1:0-21593 GCF_013339745.2 Dermacentor silvarum
CGCCCCTGCAAACTCACAAGCACTGGCATGGCGCTCTTTGGCCATACTTGGCCCTTGCGCCATTAAACACCATACATCATCATCATCATCATCCATCATCATCATCATCAAACCAGCACTTGATGAATGGCAATCTTGTAGACACCAAGAACGCTTCATGGAAGTAGTTTATGCCGACTTCGAATCGGACATACACACCTGACCCACAACTTCCTTCTACATAAAGAACAACAACCAACTTGCGAGAACTGTGGAGAAATTCATCCGTAAATAATTTTCTCATCTCTTGTCCGAAACTAGAACGAGAACGGAAGCAGATCTTTCATCACATATACAAAAAACATACCTTTTCACCCTGCACTATTAATTGGGGACGAACCTGAAGTAGAACTAAAACATGTCATCACATTTCTAAAAGCTGCACAAATACTACAGAAACTATAAGACACGTGTGCTTTAATACCCCACGAAAATAACATAAACATACTTAATAACATCCGAAGTTTGCGCTAACCGGCACCTTGTGTTTGGCGCAAGATAGCCACAGTTGCTTTTGTGCCAAAAAACCCGACACACACACACACACTTAAAAATGTTACAAAACTTATCAGGTACATGAAAACGTAAAGCACTAGTGCAAAACCATTTGTTGTCAAAACTACGCAAGGTTACTTTGCTTTCTAAATGTGATACCCATGTCTGGCTGACGCACGTGATCCCTCTTTTCTGTACGTGTTATGCCTGTACCAGCTCGCAAGCCTGGTGTGCTTCTGTAGCACAAAAATCAGAGGGCCCACAAGCTGGCAGAGGCACGCCACAGACATCAATATCAGTTTTGGAATCCGAAGTAACCTTGTTGGAAACGAGTTGGTCATGCACATAGTTTTTGAGACTGATTTTCAAGTAGTCTCTCAGAACTTGATGTACCTGGTGTACACATATAAGTTATTTATATTTTGAAATCTGTGAAATTTTCCATTATGCAAGAGCAACTTACTCTATCTTATACATTACTAAGTTAAATTTTTCTCTCATACTTGTCTGAGCCACCAATGCAGTACATTAGCTTACACAGTACTACCAGGACTTATTACAGAATAGACATATGATTAAAAAATGGCTGAAGGAAATACTTTCCTCCAGCAAAAAACACTTAACCTTTTTCAGCGATATCCCTGGCAGCAACAACAAATATTAATGTTGGTTCTCTTGGCATGGAATGACCAAGTCATGTAATATCAGTGATTTTGTGGTTCTCAATAAAATGAAAATTGGCAATCCAATTTTTTTATCTTTCATTACTGATGTGCTTTCATTCATTAGTGCAAATAAGCATTAGTGCATAAGCAACCCAGGTTCAGAAATAAAAGGGCTTTTTGTAGTATATATCAATGGTACCAAAAGTGCTGCAGGTCATGGGAAGCTGTGCATTTACCATGGTGACAGCAGGAAGAAGGTATGCCTTCTGATAGTTGAAGAAAGCCTGGTCGCTCATGACTTGTACATCCATCAGCTGCATCATCCTGAGAGCACTTGTAGGACTTGAGCCAGAAAAAAGCACTGCGGTTGTCAGGTCAATGTTGCCTCTCGGCTTGTTTCCAACAAGTGGCTGGCTTGACCACGTGTGCACATGTGCGTGTGGACATTCAGTTCTTGCTGTGATGCGTGTACCAGTGTAAACAGGTTCACTGTGCATGAAGGTGACGAACAAGTGCGGCACTGATTCAGAAGCGTGACCAGGCAGGTGCGGTGGACAAGGAAGTAGTCCTTCTGATTAGCATGCATCTCATCTTCGTCACCTCTGAAAAAGAAAGCGCTCACTGTCAGCTTTCACACATATATGCAGTTGAAAATGCACACTGTTTATTCACTTATTAATAAATTGCCTCACTAAAACTGGAGAATGCTGTTTCATTAATCATGCTGCACCAACTCAGCAAGTTTGAGTGCTTAGACTTAAAGCATTTGAGTTTTTTTTTTCATAAAGGGGAATGGTTCTAAAAAATGGAATTGGTGTCAGAAGTTGCTATTGCAGCTCTTCATCAGTGCATGTCACTAGTTTTGAGCATGGGCATATAAATATGAAGCCTACTAACTCATCAGCAAATGTTGCTTCCAAAGTACAAGTTGAGTTATCTGGCTCATATGTCGTGTCCTGCCTGTCAGCCTTGCAAGCTACTGGCGATGCATCAGGCGAGACGAGAAAGCTGGCCTCCTTTCTACATTCTTGTCGCCGTCGCTTCGTTCCTTCAGCTCTTCGAGCATTGCAATGCCTCTTCACTGGCGTTGATGTCACGGGCTTCCTCCTCCTATAAACCTGCGTTCCCTTTTCCTTGGTTTTCTTCATTGTTAAGTTAACTTGAATTCCTGCAATAAAAGTCATGTAAAACGCTAATCAACATACCATCATAAGTGAGAATAATTCTCAATATTATTGTAAATGAAAATGAGACTACCCGTGATCATAATGAACATTCCTTAAATGTAGGCACCAACGCCAAATAAAAATCAGTTTTCGAGCAACGCATAACAGCTATGAAATACACTTCATTAACCTGAGCATTTAGAATGATGTGTCATGTTTTACTACTTTTGCAATACTTCTCTTGTCAGCCAAAAAATACCGAATTTAGTGAGTTAATACTAGTGTTGGTGTGCAAGTAATAACAAGGAGAAATAAAAAAAAAGGTATCTCCGCTAACGTAGCCGGATAAGCCCAGTTCGTAAAGTGTGAGAATTAATTATTACAAGTGCACTCAACAATGCTCGTGCCGTGTAGACAAACTTGCACAGATTTCGTGTTTCCAATGCTACTGGAACTTATTTCGGCAGTGCTCGACGAGAGGCTTGCATGTGTCCCCGCGTCACGAGTCGCCTAGAAATAACAAACAACTTGTGAAGCGGCACGCCAGGCGCGTCCCATGTGTGCAGTGACTTCTGTCAGTGCAGTTTAGGAGCGCGAGGGTCAGTAATAGCCAGTTTTCGCTCATTTTGCGTACCTCCGCGCCGCATTCGTTGGGGAATTCGATTGTCGAATCGCTGGTTTGCCATTCGGTACGTTCGGCCTGAAAATAAAAGCAATATGATGTCATGGCTGTATGTATTCACACACTTATAATTGTTGCTTCGTGAAAACCAAATGCCGCACTCACCGACCCGTCATCGTCTTGCAGCTGTTCTCGCACTTCGGTGAACGCAGGAAAGACCGACGGAACAGCGCTACGCGAAAGCATTGCTCTGTAAGGCACTGCACACGATTTCAGCAGATAAGCATTAAATTCGTAATCCTCTGGGCGAAAGTGCAGCGAGCATACTACGTAATTTTTCGGCCTTTTGCCAGCCCGCTGTAGTAGAGGTACGGCACTTAACCACTCCGAACGTAGAGGTTCACTCTTTGGCACACAGTGATAAGTCACGTTGGATTCGCCGCTGCCGCTGCTCTTGGTCAAGTGGCGCGGACCGTTCGGGCATCCCGCGACATCACATGGACGTGGCATTCTCTGCTGCTAGCAAATTCAAGTGCGAGTTTAGCGAGCCAGCAACACCAGCGCAGCACAACGCGATATCGGAACTACTGAAACTACTACGCGATTACGGAACTACTGAAACTCGAAAGCGCGCGCGGTGCAGAGGCGGGCGAAAACGAAACCTTTTGACCGCTCGCGTCGTTATCAAGTGTAACGCCAAAAAGGTATTTCTTTCTAAAAATCTTCTAGAAGTAGACAAGTAGCATTTTCTCCCGTCTTATAGTCCAACGAAACAACCTTTTTAATACGAGTGGTTGAGTACTAGTGACATATTTATTTTGAGGAGTGCCTTCGTCATCGGGTAAGTACCGGAATGTCCCTGGGGCGTCACTTATCGTGTCATACATTTACCTCAATTTCTCGATTACTAAAGCTCTGTTCGCGATTATATTGACGTCTTAGACATTCTAGAGCATTGCTCTATCACTTTATCTTGACTTTTTATTTCACTTTAGTGTCCCTTTAAACACTTCACGAAGTTTACTCACATTTTCAGTAAAGTAAGAGTTTACTGTTCTCGGATTAATGTCACAATTCCTTACAGCCATGCGGTTTCTCTCCAGATGCTGTGAAGGCCGTGGAGAAAGAGCGTGTCATAAGGTATACCGTCTTGCCATGTAGTTAAGTACCGAATACCATGAGGTGTTAACGGTAATTGTTTTTTAATAGTTCTTTGCATAATGTCCCAGAAGAAGACCGCACTCCAACAATCTAGAAACACGTGTTCTATAGATTCTGGTTTCTTCAAAGTAAACAGTACCCCTTGGTAAATACTCCCCTTTTTCTTCTAGCCATGTTTTTACAGGCAAGGTATTAGTATGTAGTTTAAAAAAATAACGTTTTCACTCCCCCTGGAACCATCATTCGTTTCACACGTTTTAGCCAGTGGCGCACCGAATGGGGGGGGGGGGGGTTGTAACCCCCTTCCTGAGGCCGACTTCACGCCCCCCTTTTGTTTAACCCCTTACCTTTCCTAAATTTCCTTGCGCATTTGAGTACTGCAACTAAGATGTAAGACGCGCAATCGTATGCACACTCGCAAAAAGCGCATTTTTTGACAATTTACCATGAAGAAATTGAAATTAGTGCTGTTTAGACGATATTGGCAAACTGTCAACCCCGCCCTGGCAGAGATCTCGGGTGCGCTACTGGTTTTAGCACATCGTTCCCTTGGCCTTCACGGTAGAATAATCGATACAATGGTTCTGGGAACATAATGTCTATTAAATCAGCGCTTATCCGCTTACGTGTTACAGTAGCCAAATATTCAGTAGAAAAGTTGTGGTTTAAAAATGTTAATGCCACGACCACTTCACGTAGAAATTTACTCGTTGCGTAACACCCACCCTCCCTCATCAAGACAACAAAGTTAGGTAAACCATTGCTCAATCGGACTTGAATAACCGTTCGCAAGAAAGGATTTGTCGTGTCTCGCAAGAACAAGAATCTAGAAACCAGTTGCTTTAAGAATAAGTTTGGTAATGGTAAGCCTCCCTGACCTAACTTGCGAAACAAGTTGTTTCTGCTTGTTCTTTAATATTTTGACTGCCACACAAACACAGCGAATGCTCGATTAAAATTCTTAAAATTGAATCGGGAACAGCTCAGGACTTGCATGAGATACCACAGCTTGCTCACTAAGAAGATTCTGCAAATTGCAGCACGTGCAAATATTGAGAGGTCACGCCCGGCCCACTTGTCAGTTTCAGCTTTCAATTCCTGCACCTTTCCATTCCACAAACCTTTGGTGTCTCGATGAGTGCGCTTCGAAGGCCTGCATTCGTGCGAACCACATGATTGCGTTCCAGCGCCCTCGGTGAAAGAAACCACCTAGAAAGACGGTGCGCGCGAGCGGCGCAGCGTGGCGCCAGCAATAGAAATACGCGAACGGGCGCGCACGTGTGCGCCCGGCCGTTTTCTTTTTCTTTTTCTAAACTTTGGCTGTCGTGACAGACATCGATTGAAAAAATCGGAAAGGAATCAAATAACCCCGCAGGCATTTCCTGCTTGTTCACCCTAAGGGGCAAAGCAGCGAAAGGCTATTGACCATTTTCGCGGAGCAGTTTGTTTGAGAGAAACGAGATGGCGCTCACGGCGGCGCGCCATTAGGGTGCCTCGATGCCAGCGCCGCCGTTCAGGGTGGTGCCATCCTTTGACCATGGAGGAAGGAAAAAAAAGCTGCCTTTGATCGCCCCCGCGCCGCCGCTTTCTCGCTGCGACGCCATCTTGAATCACAGCGAGCGGTTGCGATTGCTTGGTGCCGGTGCTTAGTTCGAGACACAGTGCGCGCGGATGCTTCGCTGACGCTTCTACTTGCTGGACAGTGTTCAGCCGCATGAATGACAAGCTTGTCAAGTGCACCGAGTCTACATGACGGGCTGTTGTGTTCCCAAGTGTACCGGATCGACACGTAAAGGGCTTCGTTGTTTATGCTTCCCCCGGGACCCAGAGTGAAGGAAGAGATGGGAAGCCCAAGTAAAGCGGTATCACTGGAAGGCAACGGATAGCTCCTACATTTGCGAGGTAAGTGTCAAGAAAGTTTAGACTATCGCACCGTGTTTTTCATTTAAATAAATTATTCTCTGATCCTCGCTCACGAAATAAGCACTGCACCGATGCTGTCTGAGTAGCCTATGGTTTGCGAGCGCGCGTCGCATAGGCTTTTGCCGTTTTGATCGGCGCAGTCTATGCGAGTAGTACCCTTATTTTAAGGACTGACGAAAATGCTTCGCTGCGAAATAGTCTTACATTAGCTGCAAATCGTCATGTAAACCACCTATTTTACTTTTTCACGGGAAGTACACATCGTGTGTCTCTTGTTTCTTTTTTTTCCCTCAGTTTCTTTTTTCGCTACTGGTTATTTGGGACTAAAGAACGCAGTGCTTCTTCTGGGGAGAGCGGCTGTTGTGTACGTGGCAAGCGAAGCATTGTGATTTTCTCTGATTTCTCAGCAGATATCTTGCGGATCTCAGGTTGTTACGTTATATAGCTGATTTTTTAGACGTCAGTGATATAGCTGATTTTTTAGACGTCACTGACATCAGTGATGTCACACGGCTTGCGCACCGGAGCCACCGGAGCCGGCACCTCTCGCGCACTCCGCCGCCGCCGCGCGCGACTCACCGCCGCCGGTCTGCGCATTCCAGAGGAGTGACGTCGTAGCCGTGGTAGACGCACTGGCGCCGGCGCTCGCTCGCGGTGCAGTCGCCGTCTGGAGCCGCTGCGCTTCTGACTGGCGTTTGCCAGTGTGGTATAGCCATGGAGAAGGAGAGCGCAAATGCTGCTCAACAGCGCAGAAGAACGGAGAAGCTTGACTCATCGGATCCCGAAGTAGTTGCCTGGCAATTAGCGGTTGAGCGTAGGAGACAACCAGGAAAGCTAAGAATAATCAGCTGAACCTTTGCTAACGCTACGTATATCCTGGCATAGCCGAGCTAAGCCACTGCAACTATTTTTGTCTTTGAAAACTAGCAGAGCGTGCTCTCCATTTTGTGTCTACGATGCGTTAACCAAGGACCGTTGCTGACCCTCGGAGTACGCGGCGTCGCTTCTTTGACTCGGAAAGCGGATCCTGCCTCGTCGATACGGACAAAAAAAGTGAGTACCGCACGAAAGTGCCTTATTTCTGGGAATTGTTACCCCCAAATGCCCTTTGTATGGGCATGCCACGTTTGCGCGATGCGTTCGAAGAGTATACTGTGAGCTTGCCGCTGTCTTGAATTAAACGTTGATACATGTTGGTCACAGATCAAATAATGCTTGCGAATATCCATTTGTGAATAACTTTCATGACGCGTTTCCGTGTTTTCCTCGATGATCCTGGCAACGTGCGAGATATAGCGCTGCACTGACAAATTTAATTCCTTATTATATTGCAGTCATCCATGGTCCGTGGAATGCGTTCGGGACAGTTAGTGTCCCTGTGGGGGCGAAATGCTAAAACACCCGTGTACTTAGATTTAGGTGCACGCTAACGATTCCCAGGTGGTCCAAATTATTCCGCAATTCCTCACTTTGGCGTGCCTCATAATGCAGATCGTGGTACTGGCGCGTAAAACCCCATAATTTTTGAACATTAAGGAGAGTCAAATACTCATGACAGGTTTATCACAGCTGCTGCTGTAGGCATGCCGAAACTTTAGGGCTTCAACTAGCGTCGCTCGTTTGGCGATACAGAACGCTGCTTCCTCTTATAGTGGCCCACCATTCCCGCATTGTTGGCGATCACGAACGCGATCAGGCAAACTTGCGTAGCCGACATAATTTGTTTGGCATGTTTATTGTTATTCAATTCCTGGCTGGCGCGGTAGCGCCGTTCAAAAATATTCCCGCCTGGAATCGTGATGCCCATTGTTCTTGCGTAAAATCGCGCGCTTTCTGTTGCGTGTTACTGCGCTTGCTTGCAATGTGTTACGTTTCAACTCGTATTGTACTGTTTGCGTGTGGGCCACCTGTTTTATTATTTTGATTTCCGTTTAGTGACGGTAATGTAACTTGTAATATGCATTCGGTCGAGCTACAGTGACCCACGTTTCGAATCTATTGATTGCTGGTTGGCACTTCTAAAATATTGCGACTTTGTGGGTGCCTGCTCATGGATGCAGACTCAGGAACACGCCGTTTTGCGCATAATTTTCTTTCGCACTATCAATTTAACCCAGTAACTGTGCGTGGCTTAAATTAATTCGCATCGGCGTTTGTACTGCAAGTTATAACCTCAACTCATAATCTACTCGCGCGTAGCGTCAAGCGTTGAGCAAACTTAGACACTTGCAGCGTTGTATCAGCAAGCTGAAGCGCTGGTAAACAGACCGATGCATGAGAGAGTGGTTTCCTGTGATGCGCATAACGATGGGCCTTTGTTATCGCAAGACTAATTATTTGCACCGCTGAAAAGGTCATTTCTTATTCCTATTGTACCATAGACATGCGGAAAAGTCAGGCCGCATTATTGTTCCAGAGCGGATTATGTGTTCATATACATGGTGTCTTTTTTTTAGCGGCAACAATTTAAAAAAAATGCCTGTGGCAGATAGCACAATTATAACCCTTGATCAAAATTACTCGATAAGGCGGCCATTACGTTACGAGAAACCAATATGCTTTCCGAATAATTTACTTAATTGCGCTAATAAACACTAACTACTTTGCAGCACATATTTTAATCTACGCATTGTAGTTAATGGGTATGAAATGCATATCGACTTAGAACGAGATTTGAGGACTACGCTAGTTTCGATATAATAATTTTGAATGTGTCCACCGAAATGCATTGGCGTTCCAGTTAGTGTGTTCTTCAATGTATGAATCAGCCTTTTCTTAAAAATTAAGTTTAAAAACTGTGCATTTTTACTGCAAGTTTGATACTGCATATATCGAAACCAGGCGCGTAGCCAGGGGGGGGGCTGATGGGGCTTCAGCCCCCCCCGAAATTTTTTCGTGCTGTCATGCACCGCCGGCCAAAACAACCACCGGCGACGGGAATCATTGTGGATTTTGTCTACAATGTCTTTTTGACACTCGAAAAGACATTTCGGCGCGAAAATTGCGAACTCGGGCTGGATTTCGTGGAAACGCCCATGCACCTGGAGTCACATAACGTAAGGAGCCCCAGCCGAACACAAATTTTCAAGGGATTTTCGATAGCGAGCGGGCGCGTCGCGGCATCTCGCAGCGGCACCGGTATCTACGGAGCGCATGGATTTCAATTCCGAAACTTGATGGGTATAAAGTTCTCATACACTTTTGACGCGAAAAGTGCACTGACATTTCCAAAGGCGTGCTTCTGATTTTTAATTCTGGAACTTTCTGGGTTTAATGTTTTTATAAAATTGGGCCAACATGCACGCACTTGAATGCGCGTGTCCAAGCCGTTCCAGAAATGGAAGCACGCGCTCGCAATCTTCAACAAACACGAAAATATTAAATATCACCGTGACTGTCAGCTGGCATCTGATAATTTTCTCCAAACATTTTCAGGAAGCGCGCCCACATGTGATCGATAAGCTGGACCAGGGCAGGCAAAGTAAAATAAGAGAAAACAGAAGGAACTCAACGGCCTATTTAATTTGAGACAGTTCTTTTTTGCGGGCGGCAAGGTCTTGCTCTCCGTGGCGATAGGGACACTGGTCCTATGGATTTAAGCAAAGCCTCCGCTGAAAATACAGCTATTTCCAGAGCGCTTCTTCGCATGTGAGCTGATTGTGGAGATACACATCTGAAGAACATTTTGGAAAGTTGCCCCAGTAATGCCTCGTATTTAAACCAGACGAACAAAACCAAATTATAGAAATTTGTGGTGAAATTATCAAAGAAAGCCTAGATGCAAAAGTGAACGCTGCAGGCTGCTTCTCCGTACTTGCTGACGAAACGACGGATATTGCTGGAATCGAACAGCTTACTGTTTGTGCAAGGTACGTAAACAAGGATGGCAACGATATCGAAGGAAGGAAGGAAGGAAGGAAGGAAAATAAGAGGTAAAAGACAGAGAGGTTAACCAGGTTAAGTGTCCGATTGGCTACTCTGCACAGGGGGATGGGGTAAGGGCAGAAAAGATTAGAAAACAAGAGAAGATTAAAAAGAAAAAAAAAAGAAACGTATCAGTCCGCACATTCTATAGTTTTTCACTAAGTCCTGTTTCTTTTAAAAAGCGTAATAGCGCTTTTAAAGCAGTTCGTTCCGACGTCGGCTGGGACCAGGGACCAAGAATTGTGGCTTCCGTAAGAGGACGGCTGTCTACCTTGTCGAGTGTGGTGCTGAGGAAACGATATCGAAGTGTTTTTAGGTTTTAGCACAGGAATAGATGCCCCCTCTCATGGAGACTGCAGGTTATATGTACATGTGTACAAACTAGAGCATTGCACGGGCTCGGGCTTACCCGAAAGCCCGGGCCCGGCCCGGCCCACGGGCCGGGCCGGGCCGGGTAGAGCAATTTTTTCACGGGCTCGGGCACGGCGTGAGCTTTTTGACCCGGGCCCGGGCCGGGCTTTCTGGTGGTGTGCATGTAACGTGCAGCGAGTTATTCTCGGGCGTGTCAACTCTGAAAAACATGTATTTTTCGGTCTCGGGCCGGGTTCGGGCCTGTTTCGAGCCGGGCTCGGGCCGGGCCTCTGGCCTAAGGTAAAGGGGTGGCGGGCCGGGCGGGTAACGTAGATTATTTCCGGGCCTGGGCCGGGCCCGGGTCTCGCCATAAAAGTTTTGTTCGGGCTCGGGCGGGCAGTCCAACGTAAAAACGGGCCCGGGCCGGGTCCGGGCTGAAAAAATCGGCCCGTGCAGTGCTCTAGTACAAACTGCTGCATATTCTAGTCGCCCTTCCAGTGCCACAGCTAGCGCAGAGAGATTTTCAAACGTGAGATTACTAAAAAAAACACTTGCGCTTTACAATGAGGAACGCATCGTTATGCTGGCGCTTCTATACGCCCACAGAGACGTCGCCATCAACGTGTCCGAAGTTACTGAACGCTTCGCTAAACCTCCCCGCCGAGTGAAGTTTATCGTTTAGATAGCGAAGCAGCAAAAATCAATGCCTGTAAAAATATCTGTTCCTTCACGTTCCTATATAAGCTCGTAATTATGAAAACGTATGACTGTTCATTAGCTTTTAAAACCACAGAAATTTTCACCGTTTATTGTAACAGTTAGCATGATGATCAAAATTATCCTGGGAATACAAAAATTACGGGGACATCAATAACCAATTTTGACAAACCTTGCTCATTGAAAGCCCGGCTCACGCGGCGTTTCCCAAAAACGCACTCGGATGTTAGGTAAATAAACTTGCCGCATCATCTGTGGCTTTCGTTTGTCCTTTTCTTTCCTTTTTAGCTACATGTATTTACTTCTTTTTTGAAACGAAGCAATAGCCTTCTTTGACTTTGGGTGCAGAATAATTGTTGCCGCTGTGCAGGCAGTTAAAATACGCATTTTCGTATTGATTTCTGCATTCTTTTTCTCTTATTCTAGCCACATGGTGCTGTCGCGATCGCAGCATAGCTCAAATGCATATCACAGTTTCTGAGATCATAGTTTTGTTCTTGTCTGGATCGTCTTTCTTTATACTCGTATGCGTGAAGTTTACTATCTGTGACTGCGCAACATGTTTATTTGTCTTGTTTGACGCATTATATACAATGACGTTTCCTTAGATACGTAGATTTATTGCAGACTTATACGTATATTTAAATATCTTGTTGCGAGGTTTTGTGTATACAAGCAGTGAACTTGGTTTCACGCGACGCTTTCTTGCCGTTTATCTTAGCATTTGTATATTCCATTCTATCTTCGCATTTCTAATGTATATTTTGCGGAACTTCTGCTTTTTATATGTACTCGTTGTTGCAACTATAATTTCGGTGCAATTACAATATACGACCTTTATATTGATATCAGCTATTACTGCCACAATTTTTGGGACATACGCAATCCATTGCAACGAAGGACAGCGTCATTGTGGTTATTCCCTGGCCGTTGCATATGTACAAAAATGTAAACAAGGTTGGTAAATGACAAAAATTCATCAAAATATTTGTCAACTTGTTCATTTTATGGCCTTTCCGTTTTGCATACCAGCTGCATGCACTGCTTTACTGGTTTCGAACTGATATATTTCTAAAGTTCGCGTGATATTTCCTTTACGTATTAGATAGATAAAAAAAAACGCGGAAGCATTGATATCAGCTATTACTGCCACTATTTTTGGGACATACGAAGCTATTCTTTTATGAAACAAACACATAATTTACTTGTATTGACTGTGCGTAGCGTTAAATAATTCGTTTTCAGCACCTAATATAGAATGGGATTGGCAATGGCAATGCAGTTATTATTGATGTATTTGATTCTTCGACAACGTTTATAAGGAGGAGGCCGCGTTGCAACTTGAGCCCCCCCCGAAAAAAATTTCTGGCTACGCCACTGATCGAAACCGTTGCCATCCTCAGAATTTGTTCCAAGTCGATATTGGACTTGCAAAGAATACGAACATCCTCATTGATTTCTCTATGTAGCAGATAACAAGGAGACACTCAATTCCTTTATAATTAATGCTATAATTGAAGGGTGTTTGGTGTATCTAAATTCTTGAGTGTGCCAAACATCCATGCAAGGAAAAATTCTGTAATAGTGTTGCAGGAGTCTTTGATATTATTCCATCTGCAAATCTAGATCAGTGTTGACAACGTAAGTAAAATTATATTGGGTCTTCCCGGACCATAATGAGCAATGTATGCCGTGTCTAGCAAGATCACTGAAGCTACGCAACATTTCGTTGGATAGTTGACATCGGAAGGAGACAGACCATCTCGATTGTAATATGACGTAATTTCAGCTTCTAGAGACTTTAAAGTATGCTAGTGCTTCCCCTAGCTCACAATAGATTACGTGTTGAACTAAAGTTTAGAGTTCAAATCCGTTGTACTTAATATAGTATGTATATATTGACAGTCACCGTGTTTATTCCTTATTTGTTTCTTCACTTTTTTTCCACAACGGGAAGCCTTGGTAACTTTATGGAATACATTGTGTTGAAATAACCTACGTCGTGTTCAGATTTCACGTCCTGTGCACTTTAGACTAAGTATATTTACACTCACTATCTTTTGTAAATACTGTAAAACAATTTAGGGCTTAATTAGCTAAATACGAACGGCTAGAAAAGGTCATGCCTTAGTTGGCAAGTAGATGTTCAAAGCATTTAAAAACGTTTTCAAGACATCCTCAAAACGTCCAGCAGAACGTTTTGTAGCCGTTTTCAAAACGTTCGCAAGATGTCTTGCAAGACGCTTTCTAGCCGTCTTTAAGACGTCTACCAGATGTCTTGCAAGACGTCTGATATCCCAAACGTGGCGGTGCATTAGACGGTCTTAGAGACGGCTACAGAACGTTTTAAGACGTCCGACAAAATCTTGGTAAGATGTCTTCAAGAAGTCTTAAAGGGACACTAAAGAGAAACCGGAAGTGGAGCTTAAATGGTAGATTATCCTTTCACGATCACAGCCATACAATTCTTACTGCGAACAGATGTTTAATAAGCGAGAAAATAGCGAAAAACTGAAGGATAGGTGCTGACGCCCCTTCGAAATTCCCGCACTACACGTTCGTGACGTCGGAGATTACAAATGCAGGCCGGTCGCGATTGGTCGAGAACGATTTATCGCTGTTAATAAAGCGCAAAATGAAATACAACTTAAACGTACATAAACAGCATTTGCCAACTTTTTAAACCGTTTCAAGCGAGGAAGTACAAGTTTATCACAAAATTGAATAAATAAGAAAAAATGGCATGGAGATACATGCGGTCGTGATAGTTTCGTAGTTTCGTTTTTGGTCAATGCATCGTTGCGCGCGCCTGTACCGCTCTACGGTGTTTGGTTGCGTGTTGCGTGGCTCGAAAAACGTTGACTTCGCGGGAAACAGCCAGAAAATGCCTCGTGTGTGTAGTGTTGAGGGCTGTATAAATGGCCCAAGGCGCTTGCTCAGGGGCAGCGGCAGTGTTGACTCGATTGTGTCCTTTCATGTGGTGTCGCGCGGAGAGCCCCGGCTCCCCGGCGTTCGCAATGGCTCAGTGCTCTGCCGATGATAAAACAGCAAAACAGCCAGAGAAACCGATGGTGTGCTCTCTGCATTTCTCGCCCTCGGATTATGTGTATAATCTTGCCCTCGGAAAGTATCTTGGCGTGCCCCAGAGGCCAGTCCTTTCTCGAGCAGCTGTTCCCTCAATGCGGCCTTCATCAAACCCCCTACCAGTGCCCCTGCAGCAGCAAACTGGCGGCTCGGTGAGTGCTGAATGTCATTAAATAAAGCCACGAAATAACCATAGCGAGTACGTGCGCAACATTCTACGCTTGTTCTGTCGGGAACATCGTCGCCTGGCGGACCGGACGAAGCCTTCCGTCGACGAAAACGAAGCTCTGCTTTCGCCGGCGCGGCCGGCGGCTCACCGCCATCGCACGCGGAAACACCTACCGCTCGAGCACGGAGGATCATTTCGCGCTCCGTTTCACTGATTATCGCTGAAATGCAGTCCTGCTTCCCTGGCGAGCTCTTCGTTGCAAGGTTCAGCGGCAGCAACGGTATCCATCGCGGCGAACGCAAACGCAGCGACCATGCATGCAGCCATGATTCATCCAGCGCCTCGGCCGTTTACGCAAGCGGTGACGTATCATGGCGCATTCGGATTGGCTGAGAGCAATGAAATCTGTGACGACACTGCTTCAGCACCAAATCTGGGGTGAGGGAAATTGAGGAAGAGATATTTCGTCTTTGTTTACGAATTTCTCCGCTAAAAACTCATATTTTTGCACCCAACAAAAACTGCATGCATTCCTGAAGGTCCCTCTTTTATTCCAGTTGAACTTCCTGTTTCTCTTTAGTGTCCCTTTAATACCTTGCCAGAACGTCTCCAAGACGTCCTGTCAACGTTTAAAATGGTTTTGAAGACGTCTTGCTTATCTTGTCAAGACGTCTTGAAGACGGCTTCTAGACCAATGTGTGTTCAGTGGGTTTTGTGCATCGTTTGGTTTCTTGTGTGTACTACGCAAGATTGATACAGACAAGTTACGTCACATTTTTCTCTACAGCACTAACTAAACCTTATTTTCACATCACAGTTATTTTTACACCAGCTTAATCCTGTCAGCACACAGTTTTGTGGGCAAAAAAAGCAAAATTGCGCGTAGATATCGTCAATTAATTGCAACGAACGCGAAGAGCACGCGCAACGCAAGGGAAACTAACCGCCGTGCGCGAGTGGCTGGCTACGGTAAAGGAGGCGTGACGTGTAAACCAAAATACAGCAACGAAAAAGAAAAACTTCCGCACACAGGGGTTCGCAAGCCTTATATACCAAGCAACGAAGCGAAAAAAATGGTGCGTATTTCAAACATACACACGGCATATTAAATGTGATTGAACTAGGCAACTTGGGGCATGTTCCCGGCGCCATACATTTACGTCTTCGACCTTCGACGAGTTAACGGCTATTGGTTATAAAGATGTGCAGATGCGATACCGATAAAAAAATCCTCATCAAGGCAAAGCACTTGGAAGTGCGCCGCGAGTAACACTATTTATGAACGTAAGCGTAGCCGAGTCTGAGGTCGTGTGATTCAATATGGCGGCGCCAGCGGGGTTGTCTCCACCCTGAACGGCGGCGCTGGCATCGAGGCACCCTACGCGCCATACCTCTCCTCAGCGACCGCGCACGAATACGAAACCATTACTGCTTCTACCTTGCTTCTGTGCGATCAGCTGTCGGAAATGCAACTGAGTTTTCGCTAACACACTGTGCACCAATCACGCTAGATTGAATCATGTGGATTGAAGACGTGTGCAGTAGCTGGCTGGAAAAATAGTGACTGGCATGTTAAGGAATATAATGAATCTGTGTGGCCAAGTTCGCGGACCGCTGCTGCAACTGTCTGAAAGTGTTACCGGGACTTCGTGATGTACGGCTTTCCTCGAGGATACAAAAATTTGCTCATCCGCCAGCCTTGTATCGCCAACCTTCAAAGAAAGGGCTTCTTCCCCAGAACGTCGGCAAGAGTACCACTCGTTAAACAATGACAAAGGGGGTAGCGCTGCTTCCTGTCATAGTAAGTTTCGCGCACGTTATATATACACATCTGTCCCAAATGGCAGAAAAACTTACGCCCACTCTATCGCCGACGTATCAAGAATAAGTGAATGGGCGCACACTTGAATATATATGCGTGCTGTATACGCACAATAAATGACGGACTACACCTATGGCGCAAGAATGGTCGAATCTAAATGTTTCGTGACGGTCCACAAGAATAAGCGAATTACTAGCTGTAATATACATTTGATACAAGGTATTACAATGTACAAAACAGCTACGTTTCAAGCATTGTGCGCAGCAAGAACAAATCTATCGGAACTGAGCACACCCACGAGCGATTAAGCAGAAAATAATCAGATAGTGGCCGCACCGAGAAACTTCACTGAGTCAGAAAATGACAATCCACTACTTCAAAATATTTGCCGAATAAAGAACAACGAGCAAAACACATGCACTAATCCTGACTAAATTCATAATCGGAAAGCTGGGATAGCTTGGAATACATATTTAGCCCCGCTTTTAGAACAAGCACCATATACGCTGTTTGCGCTGTTTGGACATAGCTTAATCAGCTCCGAAAGCGCTTTTGCATGTTCTCTGAAGCTGTGATCAAAGCTTCGTGTCGTCCACCTAGTCACCGTCTACGATATCTCCGAAAACAGAGGTTTTCTAAGCCGCGCCGGCGTCATACACTTCCATTGTAAACAAGGAGGCAACGGAGGCAGTTGAGGCAAGCAATGGACGCGTCACGACGTGATCAAACATGGCAGCGCCCACAGGGTCGCCGCGAAAAGGGTCAATATGATGCGACGTTAACGGATTGCATATGGCTTGTTAAAGTCGCACGTAAGTGCGACTTTAACGCGTCGGGCACGTGCATTTTACCGTCGGGCACGTGCTGCGCGTCGGGCACGCGCATTTTAAATCTTTTTTCACTTTCACGCGCACGCCCAAGCATGTCGCACATTTTCCAACAAAAACATATAAAAACGTTCTTGAGTTATACGCTCTCAAGACGTTCACCAAAGTGTACTCCGGTGAAGCCAGAGGTGGGCTACAGCTGAAACACAATAGCATGTTTGATTAACTGTACTTCCTGCTACATAACGTTTCCAACAACACCTGTTTAACGTCTTCGCGTAGACCAAAACGTCTATAGCCGTTTGTAGCCGTTCCGAGAAGTTTTCAAGACGTTTTGTGTTTCGTGGGCAGTGCAGCCTGCCATCATGCCTCACCGCTGTTGGGCCGGTTGAATTATGAGCAGATTTCTCCTTCTTATTTAGTGTGCAGCACGCAAATATTTCATCGTCGAGTTAACTGCGAACCTAAAATATGTGCACGCAACACCAATTCACTGTAATGGAACTAAAGACGCAAACAGGCTATGCCAACTTGCATGGCATGCCCCATAGGTTTAGCCGCACTGCACAGAATTGAGAAAGACGGAGCGGGCGGTAGTTGCGTGTGTCGCCTCACAGACGGCGCTACTGAGCTTCACGCTACGTGCTTGCGGGCACGGCAGGCGCTGCTCGCCGATTTCGTCATTTTCTGCAGAGATCTCCGCCATTGCGGAGCTCGCTCCGCTCGCTCCTGCGCTCGTGTGGTGTGCGCGGTCGTCTCTGGCTTGCGAGATTTCTCGGGCGTTCGTTCGGTTGTTCCTGCGTTTTGTGTACGCACCTACTTGCAAGTGTTTCGTGCTTCATGGTTGGTGAAACTTCCGGCACCGAACGAACGACTGCAAGCGCTTCCCGCGTCCTTGTGGTTACAAATGCGTTGTGACTCTCTGGTTGCCCCCTACATCTCCCCGCTACTAAGCTTCACGTTACGTGCTTGTGGGCACGGCGTGCTTGCTGATTGCGTCATTTTGTGCAGAGGTCTCAGCCGTTGCGGAGCTGGCTTTCTCGCTCGTGTGGTGTACGCGGTCACAATTGTCCCCTGCTTGTGAGATATTTCGGGCCTTCGTTCGGTTTTTACTGCGTTTTATGTACTTATTTCAACTGTTTCGTGCTTCATGGATGGTGACACTGTTGAATCTCTGGTGGGCCCGGAATCTTCTCGCTCGATCAACGAAGAAGCTTGGGTCTTCAGAGATCGCTACAACACGGCTTCGCGCCGCGTCGGACCATTCTGTAAGTGCTTCGCTGTTACCTACGCATTCTCTTTTTAATTGGTGCCCTTCTGGTTGAGAGTTGGTGACAAGTTAAAAAGTTTCGGCCTCCTCTTAAGGCACTTGAAGCGCCATTTGTGGAGTCCGCTGTAAATCGATCTAGCCTGTAATTCTTTTGTTATTATTATAGAGTAAAGCACGATGTTTATTTACTTTAAAAGCAAGTGGCGAGGAGGATCATAAAGGCGGAGGGGAAGCTGTCGGTAGCTAGCTAGCTGGCTACCGAATGCGGGATAGTTTGGCCAGATACGTTAATTTGTCAACGATCTCGATGATTTTCAGGCTGTCCATAATGAGACCAACTAGGTCATTTGGAGTCTGTCATACATGGACAGGAAACCACTACGAATGGTCGTCGAGCTGAGAATTTTACCGGGTGAATGCGCGCGCTGCGTTGAGGACGGCGTTTCTGGATTTCTGCATGGAGTCGGCGGCGTTTGCGCGTGTTGGCCGTTTCGCTGTACTAGTCCAATGCTTCTAGGAGGCATTCACTAGTCATGGCTAAGTTCTGACTGGTGTATGTCTGTTGCCAGTCTTTGGGGTCAATGTTGCCAGACTGCCTGCCAAATTTGACGGGGAAAATTTTTTCTCCGACGGCACGAAGCGAAACCGAGACGCGTCGCATAACACTCGGACCGCTTTCTTGCGCGATGGGTGCTACGTATACGTATTGAAGCTTTCGGTGAGCGAAACCGAGACGCGTCGCATAACACTCGGACTGCTTTCTTGCGCGATGGGTGCTACGTAAACGTGTTGAAGCTTTCGCTGGATCTGAAACTGAGACGCGTCGCACAATTCTCGGGGCGCTCTCTTGCGCTGGCTGCGACGAGACGACGCAAAACTGAGACGCGTCGCATAACACTCGGACCGCTTTCTTGCGCGATGGGTGCTACGTATACGTATTGAAGCTTTCGGTGAGCGAAACCGAGACGCGTCGCATAACACTCGAACCGCTTTCTTGCGCGATGGGTGCTACGTATACGTATTGAAGCTTTCGGTGAGCGAAACCGAGACGCGTCGCATAACACTCAGTACGCTTTCTTGCGCGATGGGTGCTACGTAAACGTGTTGAAGCTTTCGCTGGATCTGAAACTGAGACGCGTCGCACAATTCTCGGGGCGCTCTCTTGCGCTGGCTGCGACGAGACGACGCAAAACTGAGACGCGTCGCATAAAGGCTGTTTCACATGGTGCGATTTTGTACTCCGATTTTCGCAGCTGCGATTTTCGCAGATGCGAAATTCGCAACGGCCATTTCACATGGTGCGATGTGAACAATGCGATTATGCGACGCCCAGGGTTGTTGCTGCCAGATTTTGTCGCACACGCCGAATAAATTTGTTTAATGTAATGAAAAAGACGTGCGCGTTATAATATAATTGACCTCTCTTTATTAGGATCAAATAATACGTGCGTTTTGTAATTTAAGAACGCTTCAAAGTTTAGTTTGTTTTGGAGTGCGCAACAGCGGTTGTGAAGTTCAATACGAGGGGAAATGGCGGACGTAAACAGCTGTTCGCAGGTCGTCGTTCAGCGTTGTGTGCTGTCTCGTGTGTGTTTTATGCCTGTGTCGTTCTACCTGCGGTTAAACAAATTACAAGAGGACCTATCAACAAGCCCTATAGCTGTTGTCATCGCATATGCAGTATTCGGGATTCGGCGGAGTCGTCATGTCAACGCAGAGACCCTCGCGCTACCTGTGATTAACGTCAGCTTCTGAAAAACGGATGTGTGTGTGTATGCTCGTGATTGCGCATTAGTGGTTCCTGCTCCTAGCAATATTCTTGCACAAAACTTAGCAGCAAGCACCAACCCAAAAGCTCACGTCTGCCTCTGAACAAAGCCGCAAATGATCTGTGTGTAATTACTGAACGTGCAATGGAATTTGTGTTGTGAACGTTTATCTTAGCGCCAGCCTGGCTCGTCCGTCTCGGCGCCTGTGCTGTAATTATTCATACAAGTGCTCTCTGAATATTTCGGAAGGAGTAAATGCCGACACCACATTTTTTTTTTTTAGGAGCTGCAGTCACTTGTGTACGTAGTATCGTATCATGCTGGCAGACATGGGCGTCGTCTATTTTCTCGTCCTGTTTCTTGCGCTGTTAGTGTGCTGTGAATCTGTATCAAGAAGCTTAAGTTAATATGCTGCAGTACGTAGCGCAGCCGCGTAGCCACACGGCTAACATTAAAATACCTTGTTAGGAGTACGTTTGTTTGTTTAATAACAAAATAGAACGCTAAAATTTTGTATTCATGGTGGCAAGTGTAAGGTAAGAAGCTATCGAAACTATCCGCTAATGGCATGCGTGTGCTTCTACCTGCTTCAGCACGTTATCTTAAAGGTGAAGCTGAATACCCCTGATAACCAAAAACATGCAACTGGAGCAGGTGCTATGATTCCTTTCCTGGAAATGAAAGCCAGCATCCCAGTCTGTTAAGCTAGTCATGTACTTAACCTATATTAGACCAATGTTAGAGCATGCTAACTGGAGCCATTTCAAACTGGGTTATTTGACCAAAATAAGAAAGTGCAAGGAAAGTGCTGAAAACAGGGGAAGCTGATTCCCTTTCGTGCTGTTGAAAAAGCTGCTAGTATCTCAATAACAGACCACTTATGTTCTGAGAGAAAGTGAGGGGCACTGACAATATCTCTAATCTTTTGTATGAGCCTTCACCTCGAACGAAAATGGAAAAATATTTACCTTTGCAAGCCTCAGAATCCAAACATTCTCAAAGTTTTAAGGAGCCACATTAATTTTGAGATACAGACAATGAAAAGTGTGCCTAAGTACAAGTGCACACTTCAGTGGTTGAGTGGCCAGCTGCGAATTGCAAAAAGCGTCCATAGCTGCTACCTCGAGGTAACTGCTAGGTTGCACGTGTGTTTCTCCTATAGCCCATGTACCTGGCAAGGGGAATGGTTATGCGTAGTCCTGTGCTTTCTCTCTTTTTTTTTCAATAGGTGGTGGCTAGCTGATTCCATCTGTTTTATGTAGTTATCATTTGTGTGTGCATCTTATGTGCATGTGTTTGTGTCATGTTCTGATTGTTATACGTGCAGTGGATTGCAAGAATCTTTTTTTTAATATATTGCACTACAGTCATTTCTTAAACTTTGTGTTGAAATGTACAAAATGTGGCCACCCAGTAATGGTTAGGACAGACAGCAGGATTGGCAAAAAATATAGATGCGATCCAATGCACTTGCTTGAATCGACATGAGGGCAAGCTTTCCCACGCAACGGTCAGTTGAACTCTAGAAAACTAACTGCAGTGTTTACAGTTGTCCTTATTTCAACCGATGCAACGCGTACTCATAGACA